>NC_050175.1:10493867-10571367 GCF_008315115.2 Sander lucioperca
GCATGTGGAGTTTAGTGAGCTGAGATTTTGGAGGCTAACTTGAGTTAAACTGAGGGTCAGAGGAGTCATTCAGGAGGGATTTGAAATGGAACGTCACATGAAGGGCATTTATTTACTCAAAGAAAACCATATTACATGCACCAGTATAGACAAGATACAGATATTGTACAGAATTGACCCATAGCATTCTATTTCATGCTGTTCGTGAGCTTTAAAAACATTATTTGAAATGCATTTTAAGTGGCATATTTTCTGAGGTACAAATTTTGATAGATTTCAAAACATATTTTCAAATTTTCAAAACTGTGCTTATGTGTCAAAGCAGATTCATTCACACAACAGTTTGTTCGATTGTTTTCTTTAGTGTTCACACTGAAACATCAAAAACTGTTATTCTTCATCTTCATTTCCTTGTTTAATTTAATAGCAGTTGGCAAATAGCAGCATGAGGAGTCGGGTTGAAAAGAGGGACTCTTTTTTACAAAAATGGCTGGATAATGTATGTGATGTAATGGTACTGGTAAGTATTATTTTAATCATCTGTTGGTTATTTTAGTGATTCATTGATTAATCACAAATACTGTAGTGAAAAATGGCAATCACAGTTTGTGTGAGTTGTTGTGTCAGTTGTGACATGTGGCATTAGTATTAGTAAGTGGTAATCATCCTGTATGTGTTAAAGGAGAAATCCGGCGCAAAATTAACCTAGGGGTTAATAACACATTTGTACAGAGTCGACTATTCTCTGGGATATGTTTTCATGCTAATCGAACGTGACCAGTTTTAGTGCAAACCGCTAATTAGCTTATAAAGCTAGTCATCGGGGCACTGGTAAAGTAAAAATAAATCACAATTTCTATACGAACGCCGTGTTTGAGCTATGTTACTGGTTACTGGTTGCACTTCGTTCGTCGTTCAACTGTGTCGATGTGTGTGGTAGTTCCCTTAGCCGGGCAAGCAGCCTTCGTCCCCGCCTTCCTCGCCTCCAGCAGCCGACAAAAATCCCCCGAGTGCCCGGTGGTCTGGTGGATGTCCTCCAGAGGACAGATCATGCCTTCCGGCGAAATATTGTAGTTTATTTCCCCCTCAAAAATAGGTAATTGAGCACTGTATTGGTTATGGCCATATCAGTGACTATGTAACTACATGGAAACAGGATAAATGATGTCTGCAGCTTGCACAGTAATAGCGTTACTGAAGGCTAGCTTTAGCTTGCGCTTGGAGCAGCTGCTTCATCTGCCTGTTGCCCCTCTGTCTGTCTGGTTCTTTCCAGCTCTTGTGAGGGTAGTTCTTCGTCTGTATAGACCTTTTGCAAACACGTGACCGCGACCACGTGAAGACGCCATGATGGACGACAAATCACCGGCAATAACAAGCTAAACAGTGTAGTAGACGAGGGGAAAGTTTCATAGTTTCAATCAGTTTGAAATACATAACACTAAATAAACTGTATTTATGGCTTCATGGCTTCTTCTATCGAACAACAAGTTGTCGTGCCGTTATCGGTCGAGGTAGGGCATCTGGTAGGTGCTCACAAAGAGCAGTATTTGGAGAAGTTGGAGATAGCAGGATTGGATACCTACCCATAATTCTTTCTCCCTCAGTTTTCACAGACCTCATTAAATCACAGAGTCTGCCCGACTTCAGTCCACACGATCTGTAACACTATGTGGTTAACAGGGTATCCCCATATACTGGTGCTGATCTCAAAGATTTTAAAAGTCTGGATGCTTACCAGTTCTTTGTAGCTGGCTGGGTTACAGATACGCGATGCTACGCTAACGGCGGGGGGAGGTACCTCATAATGGCAAATATAAGACATCTAGGGTTTATTTTGTATTAACATCTATTCTTTACTTAAGTAAAGATTTATATAACACGTAGCCCATGTTTTTAGAGGACATGGTCGGTTGCAATCGTCAGCAGCTAGCTAGCAGTCCAAAGCTAGCTGCAGCTAGCTCGTCAACTAGCCGGGGTAGGAACTCTGCAGACCCGCATTTAACTCAGTTTTTTTGGCCTTTTTGAAGCTAGTTTCTGTCCCATGTCATCTTTAATTTAACCGATATTTTTTGTATATGTGTTAAGTTAAATGATCAAGGGAACAGCTTTCTTTTTGGGATATGTAGCTAGGTCAGTGAATAACCGATGTTAGTTATGTGGGTCATCAACGGGTTGGACCTGTTAGCAGGAACAGCTGGTTAGCACGGCAGCTAGCTAGCTGGTTAAGGATAATTTTATTTATCACTCATTTAAAACAGAAAGGCAATACATACACATGCTTGTGTTGGTGAGGATTACTCTGCATGATTGTGTCGGTGAGGATTCCTCTGCAGATTGTGAATGTGAGAACACAAACATGAACGAAAACGTACGCGTTTAGCTTGCCGTCCGTCGACAGCATAGCTCTTCCGCCGTCCGTCATGGCGTTTATAATTTGCGCGAGTGGAGCATGACGTCACATGCAAAGGGTCTATACTTGGGTTCGAATAAATAAGGACGACCATCAAACTCAAAAGGCTCTTCCGTGTGTTGTATATCTGCTATATTCTCTATAGTTACGTTACTCCAAGCTTCTTCCCTTATGAACAACTCCGCTCTTCACACACTACACTCTGATCTGCACACTACTGCGCTCGGGGGATTTTTGTCGGCTGCGGGAGGCGAGGAAGGCGGGGACAAAGGCTGCTTGCCCGGCTAATGGAACTACCACACAGATCAACACTGTGAAGCCTCCTACTCACCAACACCAGATTGATCACACACAAAATGGATAAGCTACAAATACACACGGAACTGCTGCGTGATGATTTTCTCAAAAGTCTGGCTGAACACACTTCACGGACGGCATCCAGCAGCTAGCAGCTAACAGGCCAAGCTACCCACCGGCAGGATCGAGACAGGGTATGTGAATTTAAACAATGTCTGAGTTGAAAACGCATCTTGTTGTCACGTTAGGGCCCTGTTCATGTTGCACAGACATATTAATTGCATTTTGTGTCTGTTAAGAGGCACAAAGGCACTCTAAAACTTTCCCCGACAACTGCCATTTTAGCTAGGTGGAAGCTCATAGAGGTAGCTGCAGCAACTCCAGTTTGCTAGGACCGATCCAGGTCGGGTTTTTTTCAATCGAAAGTACAGGCATATCTATAGCGATCAAGATTAACTTAAAAATTGGCCGGAATTCTCCTTTAACCCTGTATGTTTAAGATTTTCTTTTTCTTTTCAGTATTGCAGTTTTGACCAAGTCGGCAGCAGCTCAGGTTGTGCAGGTTTAAATATACTCAATCACATGGATAATATTGTTTATCCTGCTGTAATATTATTTCAACAGAGGTTTCTGACTTAACAATAGAAAATTGGATATCTGTCATTTGTTTATTCCAAATATTATTGACTTAGCTTTCTGTGTCGGTTGTCAGTCGACCCAGAGGGTATTCGATCAAAAATACTTACTGCTAAACAAAGCTAACCAAATGAGTAAGTTATGTACAGCTGTATTGGTCAAATTTGTATTTAATACTTTTGCAGTTGTCTGACAGTATAAACATACAGCTATAGCAGTAACAACAGCTATATTGTGTTATCAGCTACATTCACACAAAACAAGTGATTACAATGTCATACATATTTAAATACTTCACCATGAAAGGGTTGACGATCGTATTTCAGCCTTTTCTGAATTTTTATTGTATTTTACTGTGGTGCTCGTTTAGACTGAATGGAAGCCGAAAAGGGAGTAAAAGAAGATGGCGGTTCAGATTCATGTGCTGTGGAGGTGACATGGTCTGAGTCTCCCGTGTGACATCAGAGCTGCAGATCAGAGAGTGTGTGCTGAGACGGGCTCGAGCGTTCCTCATCAGCTTATGGTAATGTTGTGAACAGTGTGACTGCTCCAATAGAAAGCCAGCTGACAGCCAGTGACATGGCCTGCCCGTCACCTGACACCTGCCAATAGAGGGGGAGGGATACACACACACACACACACACACACACACACACACACACACACACACACACACACCTGATAATCATTGAATTATACACAGCGCGCCTCTTTCACTAACCTCTCCTCTCCCGGGACCCAGCTGTTCATGAAATACCTCCCAGTAAGACAGTGGGGATGAAGGAGAGGGGCAGCTGGGGGAGGCTGGAGGGAGGAGGTGGAGAAAAGGCATACAAAAAAAACCATCACGCCTCACTGGCTCCCAATACCATGCACATTTTTAAGAGAGCCAAAGTGAAAAGATACAATTTCACTCAATGAGGCGGGCTGCAAAGGCAGGCACAAAGGAGACAAGATAGTGCAATCTAGAGGTCACTGACACTGCCTCTGCTGTAATTACTACACTTCCTTTAATACTTCTGCAATGCAACTGTGCATTAAACTTCAGGTCACAGTGTTGATCAAGAGTATCACAGCTGAAATAGGTAAACCAAACCTGAACACACACTAGCTCAAATGGACATAAAAGCTATTGCAGACCTAGGGGTTTGGTCTGGTCTCCACTGAAACTTCAATGTCTATTATTTGGCATTATTCTGTGTTTGTTCAAAGTATAGGTCTACTGAAATTTTCCCTTAAAGTACAGGGTTACTGCCAGATTATTCTGGAACAGTTTTCAATTGCGATTCAGGTTCAAATTTTCAAACCGCAATGTGAAGGTAAAATCCAAAGGGATTCAATGTGCGTCTTCTGTTTGTACACTACTTGAGAATTTATCATTTTTCAAATCAAAGTTTTGTCCCACAAGAGAAATTCAAGGGGTGAGCAGGAATGAATCACATCAAAAAGCAGAGTATTTGTCTTGGGTTAAGTTTTGATGTGTGTGCTTGTGTTGCTGTTTTAAAGGATTGCAAGCTGGGTAAAGGAAAAGGCTGCAGTCAACAAAAGGCATTATATACCATGCCCAGCCAACCACTTAAGATATCTTTGAAGATGAATCAATCACTATATTATAGTGAAGGTCCACAAGGTGCCTGGCTCATGATCGAACACTGCGTCTGCACTTCATAGCAGTCTACAGGGCATTGATGCTCTGATTGATCGCAGAATGGAAGTGACTGGAAAGAAGAAAAGGATTACGCTTGTCAAACGTAGTCAATACACCAGGCCGGTGGTCAAATGTTTGCAGTAAATCTCAAATAGTGTCTGCAAAGCTAAAAGCGAAAAACAGGCGAAAGAAAAAATTCATTTGCTCGGAGGACCATCCTCTTGCATTCCCACTCAAACTGACAGGCCTGCAAATATGCAGTGGGATAAGTAGCCTAAGGCTTTAGGAGATTATCAATGCTTTAAACATCAAAACAGTCGTTTCTATTGTCTCAAGAGGGACCTGCCATCTAAAACTGAACAGATTCAGCTCAGACCAAAGAATATACTGCTTCATGCACAATTAATGTGCATTATTGTTTCACTTCTGCAAGACTGTGATTTCAAACTTCAGTGTGTCTCTAGACAGTACTGGTATTAAATGTTGCCCCATTTGAAGAAATTATATGCAGTCAAGTCAAATCCCTGCGTTGGCATGCGGATATTGGAAACAGGTAACAATGATATCTGCACATCAAAAAAAGCTCAGCAGGGCTGCTATTGGGCTTAGTGTATTCAATGCGCCAATCGCTCTAGTGTTATTTACAGAGGTTTTTTTTTCTTTTATGGAAAAATCAAGATGTGATTGATTCAGGTTAATGTGACTGCAAGCCAGCACCAAGCAGCATTTCAGTGCTCAGGTTAACAGAAAACACTAACTTCCATAAAGTGCTATGGAGATAAATCACTGTTATCCTGACAGCACTGACAGCAGTTTAAGCAGCGGCAATCATCAGAAGCACCTCGGGAGCCCCTGCGCTGCATTTTGCAAAATGTCATGGGGGGTTGATGGAAAGGGAGGAGACGGGTGGGCTGCCAGAGAGACTGGGGTGGGGGGGCAATAGGAGAGATGGTCATATCAACCACCCATCAGTGTGCAGGTGCTTTACATAAACATCCCAGAGCAGTAAGCAAATTCTGTTGACGAATAAAGGTAATAAAGCAGAGAGAGGGGTTGGAGGGGCGACCTGTCCCCGGTGTATTCCCCTTGCACTGCGGGCTCTCTCACTCACCAGCTCACCCGAGTGAGATTATGGTGTTTGCTTTTATCTGTCAGAGATCAATATTTCAAACGTCCGATAAAAGAGGAAATTGAACTGGGAATAGACTGAAGTGCTGTAAAAGTACAAAGCACAATTATCAAAAAGCACTTAAACTGCCTAATAGGAAACACATATTAAAAATGCTCAAATGGATGTCTCACAGCCATAATGAGAGCTGATACTGGTCTCCCATCCCCACTCGCCCCACTGCTGTCTTTTGATCACAACACAGTGCCCTTCTGGATGCAGTCACAGTGGCCACTGCACTCTAGGTGGTATATGAACCCCTGGAGGCTGTGTTCACTGTGTTTTAACACGCTGCCATTAGGTGTGAATGACTCTTTCGGCCTTTATGGGAAGTGCATTACGGATTTAAACTTTGCGTGAGAGTGCTAACTGTGGGGATACAAGGACATGTGAGAGGCCCTTAGAAACAAACAGAAAAAGAGGTAAGTCAATAACCCTCTTTTGTTAGAGGAACGTCACTCACTTTCCTCAGTGTAATGGTTAGAGCATTGGCACATAACCGTAGGTTAGGTTTAACTCTTCTTTTGACCCCCTTGGCCAAAAATGTACACACTCCCTGTACCAATCTTGCCCTCTATCTGACACCTAACCCTATCTGGAACTGCTTGTATTTTTCTATTATAGCCTACATAAATATTAGAAATATTTAAAATCTGTTGGTATTTTAATTGCTACTGTTTATGGTGGCCCGGAGATGCAAAACACAGAAAATGACTCTTTCCTGAAATATTGTTTTTCAGAAAGATTTTCTCTTCCAGATTTTTGTTTTACCTTGCATCTTTATTCATACCGTATTTATAGCAAGACATTTTCTAGAATAAAAACAAAAGGGTTAATTAAAATGCTAGTCAAATTAAAAACATTCAATTCAATAATATACAGAAGCATTCATGGACGTCACTGGGCCAACAAGGAAGATCTGTAACTGCCAAGTCCTACAACAAACAAAATATGTTGTTTAACTGGTCAAAATACATAACAGTATAATAACATCAGAAAGTAATATGATCAAACCAAACCATTTCAACACTTGTTTTAGGGAATACTTCCATACCAT
The DNA here is from genome assembly GCF_008315115.2 of Sander lucioperca. Lineage (NCBI taxonomy): Eukaryota > Metazoa > Chordata > Actinopteri > Perciformes > Percidae > Sander > Sander lucioperca. Next base: position 10,501,084 of record NC_050175.1, read on the forward strand.
CTCATACATCTGTATGACGTTCAATTAATCAGATGATTAAGGCTATGATTGGGCTTATTATTGTGTATCAAGCTGATACTTTGAAATATCATTAATAAAACAACTAATTGTGTGGCAACCTCCCTGGGATGACAAAACTCCAAGAAGTCACTGCACCCGACTTTTGTTTGTGAAGAAATAGCACGAAATCCCCCCTAAAACCACAAATTGTTGTTTTAACATTTTAGTTTGAAAATGTAATTAAACAAATGAAATGTAATATGTCAGTTAGTAAGCTTTAAGGTGCTTACACACCAACCAGACGGCCGACTGTCGGCAGAAAAGGCAGTTGGACTGATCAGTCGGGTCCCCGAGGTCCAAAAAAATGCATACAGAAGCATTCATGGACGTCACTGGGCCAACAAGGAAGATCTGTAACTGCCAAGTCCTTCAAATTAAACAACTAAATATGATGTTTCTCCATACGTGTCCATACCCTCTATAACGACACATCAAAGTGTTTTCTGATCTGACGCCTCTATTTACAGGATGTCATCATTTGCCTGTGCCTTCCGAAACCATTACAAAATCAAATTGTTGAAAAAAATAAAAAATAAATCAGTTTTATGATGTGACAATGTTATTGCTAAGGTTTGGTTAGGTTTAAGCACGAAAACGACTTGGTTAGGTTCAGGGAAAGATCATGGTTTGGGTTGAAATAAGTACTTAAGGTTAAACAAACATAGTTTGGTTTATGCTGAGGACTTCCTTAATGTTAAGGGACCTTCGTCATCATGGTTACAATAATAAACATGTGTTTTAAAGTCTGAAGTTTTGTTGACATATTCATTCTTCCTGACCTCCGCCTGATGGTCTTTAACAACGTCACCTGAATTCACCCTTTGCTACTGTCATACTATTGCCGCTTCAGGGCTTTGTAACTCAAATGTGAGCATATGTTGTTTTGGGACACTTGCTCAAAAGACAGATGCTGTCATTTTTTTGTGGATGGCAGTCTCATAAATGCGAACATTTTATGACATTGTTGCTGAGGCTTACTTGTTATGCTCAGGGTTCATGAGGAGTAGCCAAACTGCTGACTTTTGATCCCAATAACTATCTCACTGAACTGACCAACTTTCTACAAGTTATATACTGCTCCAAAGGAAAACTTTGCCACAAAATCAGACACTCTGCAAAGCCTGGAATGCAGATTCTCAAACCAGCAAAAGGAAATTATCTGTATAAACATGTCAAACATACGTTGCTCAGTATGTCCCAGAAATGTGTATATATATATATATATATATATATATATATATATATATATATATATATATATATATATATTAAATATAGAGCTACATATGACACTTGCTAACCAGATGCTAACCACACTTGTGCATGAACTCTCGCCCACCGACAGGCTTGGTCACTGGACAGATCTGTGACTGATCAGTAGGAGTCATAGCCAATAAACAATCTGGCAGTGGGTCTTCAGTCCAGGCCTTCACTACATGTATATGAGATCATATGTGGCATATTAAGCAAACATGTGTTAAGTGACACAAGTAGTTTGGGAATTTCTGCTGTTTTTTTTGTATTGCCTTTCTGTTGTTAAAACATACCAGTCACATCACTGTGTCAGTACATAGCTACCACAAATGTCAGTTCACCATAAAGGTATAAAGAAAAAACATGTTAAAAAATGTTTTTTTCTAGTTTTGAAGATAATCAGGAAAATAGAAAGGCAACATGTGATGGCAATCATAATGATTCAGAATCTTCTAACATGATCATTTAGTAATGCAAAATAAAAAAAGAAAGATAAACTGCTATTGATTTTGAGATCAAATTAAACCTTAACACAGAACAACTGAGGGACTTGGCTATTATTTAGCATCATGTTGCAAGAAAGATGGGAAATGCCAATGGCATAAAGCAGAAGAATATTTCCACTGTGTATTATATTTGGAATATCCCTTTAAGCAGAGAACGCTAGATAATGAGACAGCGGAGCTGGTTTCCATTATGAAGATATAGAAGGCTTGCTTTTACTGATATCCGGGAATCTTCAGATAAAGACATCCTATTACTCCTTGACATGATATGATACGCTGGCCTATTCTTCTCCACCCTATCTAAATGATCCTTCATTAGAAACTTGATCAATATGCTCTCTTGATTAAGTGGGATGAGAGACTCTCATTTCATTTTCAAGCATTTTTACGAATCGATGGCAACATTATCTTCCAACAAATGACAGGGGTGCAAGGAAGGCATTCTGAACGCAGGCCAATAAAATCATCTCTCACCATCTTGTTTTTCTCTAACACCCCACACAACACACACATGCACGCACGCACGCACGCACGCACGCACGCATGCACTTGCAAGTACATTCTAACACAATGATTCACTACTTTAACGCACAACTTGCATGAATAGGCACATGCGAAAAACACAAACAGATGCACAAGCTCACTACACAGTATCAGAGTAAATCATGGAACTTGGTAATCACTGGCCTAATATAATTGCAGACAGAGCTTTTAATCTGGAATGGTAAGACATTAAGTAAATTAGTTTTTAAAGATTTAAGATGTTTAAAGATTTCATTTGCAGATACCTCTGATTCAATGTAGCAAGGGGAATCACTGTTGATTGAAACTGATAGATGGTGGAGCTCTGTAAAATGTGTCGACACTGCAAAGCCACGCTTAATTATGGAACAGTATCTACTATGCCTCACATTTTTGCTGTGTATGTTTTTAACCTTTATTTATCCTGTGTTTAACTGAGGACATGTGTTGTGTTCCAGTAACACTGGCTTCAATATATCTGTGTGTACTTTCATAGCTTGTAGCTGCAGAATAGAAACGTAATCTTAAGTTTTCTCTCCAAAGAGCTCCACTGGTATAGCTAAAAGATCAGTACCTCGCTCATAAGCACCTTGATTGTAGCTCTTACAGTAAATAAATGTTCCCTTTCTTTCTGAGAGTTAGTTGAGAAGACTTATACCACTTTCACGTCTGTGCATTAAGTACAGAGCGAGAGTCAAGAAGTGATTATTTTAGGTTAGAATAAAAACCAGAAGCATTGGAAAAATAGCTAGCCTGGCTCTGTTGGTCGGAAGTTGTAATGTACAGTGTTAAGGACTGCCAGAGCTGGAAGAAAATGAAAAACCTTTTTCTTCACCAGTCTGAAAAACCTCGACTGCTATTTACGTAGCAGTGCCAATTAAATTGGTTCTCTGCACAGCTTTGGAATGAGCTAGTCATGTTACAGTTGTACTGTAATAGTGATTGTGACTGGTCAAAATACATAACAGTATAATAACATCAGAAAGTAATATGATCAAACCAAACCATTTCAACACTTGTTTTAGGGAATACTTCCATACCATCTCATACATCTGTATGACGTTCAATTAATCAGATGATTAAGGCTATGATTGGGCTTATTATTGTGTATCAAGCTGATACTTTGAAATATCATTAATAAAACAACTAATTGTGTGGCAACCTCCCTGGGATGACAAAACTCCAAGAAGTCACTGCACCCGACTTTTGTTTGTGAAGAAATAGCACGAAATCCCCCCTAAAACCACAAATTGTTGTTTTAACATTTTAGTTTGAAAATGTAATTAAACAAATGAAATGTAAGATGTCAGTTAGTAAGCTTTAAGGTGCTTACACACCAACCAGACGGCCGACTGTCGGCAGAAAAGGCAGTTGGACTGATCAGTCGGGTCCCCGAGGTCCAAAAAAATGCCTCAAAACACACTGAGGCGACGCCGACTTGAGCGTACGCTCTGCGCGTGCGCGAAACGTAATACGTCTCCATAGCAGCAGGCGCTGCTTTTCTGTATTGTTTCCATTAACAGTCAGATTGTTTCCCAGAAAATGAAAACCGGCAGCTGATTGGACGAACGCGTCACGTGGGTCGTGACGGGCGGCTTGTTCAGATTACGATCTCATATTGTACTAAAATAGTTCACTGAAACGTGTTTCTGAAAACATTTTAAGCGAGAAATATGCCATACAGTTGCTGAATCTGTCTTCATTTCAGATCGACAAAGGTTAGTTTAAAAGATTTTCGTCAGATTTTGAGAGGCTCATTGGCTTGCTATTTCCGGGTGAGTCCCGACTGCCCTGTCTCCGACTGAGCATGTTGGGTCGGCCAAAATGAAGGCCGACGGCTCCTCGGATGGACGACGGCACGGAACACACCGAACAGACTCGAGTCACCGTCCTCGCCAGACTGTCCGACGGCCGATAATCGGCTTGGTGTGTCAGCTCTCTTAGAGGTGCTGGTAGACTAATTTGGAATTTTGGACCGAGGCGGGGTTGCTGTTTCTGAGCTTAGCGTAAGGACCGCTTCCAGTCTTTATGCTAAGCTAGGCTAATTTCATTCTAACTCATTTCTCAAAAAGAAAGCGAACAACCATATAACTAAATGGTTAAACCATTCCTTTAGGGAAATAAGGAGTCCAGGTCAAGTTTAACCATGATTTTCCCAGGCTGCCCAGGTATTTAGCCGTACTCACAAGCTTCTGCTCTAACCTTTAAGAGAGTACCATCCACTAAACAAATCACAGGAAACAAGACAAAGCCATATTATTACTGTATCAGCCTAGCCCTGTTCAAGATGTTTCTTTTGTTATTCAAGTTCAGGAAGTTAAGTGTTTTTAAATCTGGCCACATCCGAGTCCCCCTCTCAAGGACAAGAACCATGAGAAAAAAGGCCCATAAGAGGATCCATTTTTTCCCATAGCTGTTAAGAAATCCAACATTTTATGGGTTGAGCCATTAAAGAGAGGGCACTTGAGTCACTCGAGGGACTTCAATTAACCCCTGGGGCAGTTTGGTCTGCTGCTCAGTGACTCTGGGCACAGCCTCTCCAGAGTTTGCCTCGCAGTATAGCCATCTGACAGTGAGCTAAACAGACTCAATCGATGCCTGTAAAAGAGAGGCGAGTGAGGTTGTGTGTTGTCACCCACCACACTACACCGTTCCTCCTTCTGGCGCCCTTCAGCTTTAATTTTTTCCAGGATTCAAATCACATTTTTGATATTTGCTTTATATGATAGAAAACTGAAGAGAAAAATCTTCAGGGAAGAATTAGAGCCTCTGTGCTGGCCTCAAGGGCACTGATCTGAGGCTCAACCTAATTTGGAAAAATAGAAAGGTCTTGCTGTGTTATTATCATTTGTGCTGGTGCATTTGATACTGGGCTGCCTCTGGGGGTTGAGCAAACAGACGCCAATGGCGAGAGGCGACATCTTAAAGTGATATTACACTTTTGTGGACTGTTTTCACTTAACAGAAGTTCAGGCGCATACAATCTCCAACATTAGCTGCCCAGGGGATTTACCGACTCCACACACACACACACACACACACACACACACACACACACACACACACACACACACACACACACACACACACACACAGGCCTTGATTTGATCACAGAAACTGTTGTAGATATCTAGCAACTTGTAGAGTAAGTAGCAAGTCCACAATGAACATTACACAATGCAGTCTTTCACTTTTGGTTAAGTTTTACGATATTTCTGACTTACAAAGATTAAAAAGACTTTCACATTGTCATCTTGATTACAGAGAAAGGGGACTATAAACTTGAACTGGGTCAGATCAGTGTGGGAAAATTCAGCCCTCAGTTCAATAAATTCAAACAGCTCCATGTTATGAGACGTGGGATAGTGCAGCTTGCACATACTGTCTTGGTCCCTGTGAGGATAATTCATTAACTTCCCTAATCCTCTCATGTGGTGTTGCAGCAGAAAAAAAGATGAAAAGCTCACTGAATATCAAAAACAACGATTTTTGAGCTCCTCGCCATCGCCTTCACACTCTTTCACAAGTGTCTCTGAAAAAGAATGCTACATGTTTCAAGCATGCGCGTCCTGTGTTAATGAGCTTCGAAATACATTTTCAGCAGCTTATGGCTGCTGCGTAGCACTGTGGGATGAGAACAGCTCAATAAAATATACACAGGAGGTCGAAACGGTAGGGAAATAAAAACCCCTTTTTGACAATGTTAAGCCTCACAGCTGCTTTGAGGCAACTGAAGGGTTTTTATCAGCTCTTCAGATGTTGGATCATAGGGCGCAGAAAGCTTTCCAAGGGTAAGCAAAGTCAGAGGAGTCAGTACTGTACCAGCACATGCCTCTACCCACATGATTAATTCACATGTCATAGGGTTTGCAGGTCGGTCTGCAATACATGTGAGGTCCTGCTGTCTTTGTTCCTGTTATGTTTGTATGTCAGTATGCCTCTTCACTGTTATTGTGCAAAAGTCATATGTATTACAGTAAGTGATCCAGATTTGTTCTGATTCTGATTTACTTTTCAAAGTAATTCAACTTAGACGATCTTTCATGCAATGCTCCTCCTCAGATTAAAATGTAATTTCACAAATAGGAGCATACCTAAACAGACGTCTCCCATTTGCTGTTACACAACACTGTGTATGAGGTACAACTAACTCAAAATCTGTTTGCTGACTTTGTAAAACACAACTGCCTTGTAACGTTAGCTTGTCACTCAAGTGAGGCAGCGGAGGCATGAAATGAGTGCATGAAAGGGAACCAGATTGCGCCTGACCGCACATACGTCATTGTGTCACAGACTACGGCCCCTAAAACTCGGTTAATTTAAAAAAAGTGACATGTTTTACATGGGACACAAACCCCGGTCTCCTGAGTGAAGGTCCTGTGATTTTCGGATCCATCCAACCTACCTTATTATGCCGAATTTAGCTTATACTTTGTCACCTCGCTTTCTCGTTTGCTCTCACCATAATTACCACAGCCACGATCGGTTGCCGCCTAACAAGAAACATAGTTATGGGTGGTTATGCTTTGCTTCTCTAAGTGGGCTACAGCAAAGAATTATTTGCAGATAGTATACTTCCTAATTGTCTTATATCATACTCTGTTAAGTGAATGAACTTTTGAAGACAGTGTGGAAATGGCTTTGACATGATAAAGGATGGAAATATTAAAGGCAACTGCACTTCAGGAAATAAATCTTGAGGAAGTCTAGCGAAATAAAAAGTCTCTATAATTCAGAAAATACATTCCTTGACCCTTCGTAGCTGCCCAGGAGCGGAGGAAATGAGTTTATTGATGCATGCTTCTGTCTTTGTAGATAGTGTTATAAAGAAGAGGGTCAAGTAACAAAAGCCGCTCTCAGACAAACGTTGCAGGAGCGTTCTATAATGACCTTGCTCTCAGGTTAATGACTCTGTACCTGGCCTCGGCTCCTAACAATGATTTTTTTCTGAAGCAGTTGTGTGATGTATGATGTGGTGATTGTTTGGGGTGTGTATAAATTAAAAGAATGCCGTCTCGTTGACATTCTGGATGATGAAATAAGAGGCACTTTAAGTAATTCCTCTGATAAAGCAGCTCGACCCCATGGCGGATGATAGAATCAAAAGCACTTGTGCAGTCGCTGTCAGGATCATCTGTCTAGTCAGTCCATTAAGGCAGAGCACGGGGGCTTCGACTCCCTACCAAGGCAGCATGAAGCTCCACCGTCCTAAGTGGGAACGTCTTCCATAAAGACGAGGGGGCACAGAAAAATGAGGAGTTGACTGTCTACAGTTCAGCAAACAAAGTCTTAACCAGAGCACCTTACAACGATGAAACAGGTTGGGACATCCAGCTGATAGACATATATTGTGACCTGTTGGTTATGTGATGGCCCTTCAAACCTGAGTTCTGATATATCCATGCCAGATACAATCATGATGAAAAAAACATCTCACCTTTCTGGAAACAAAACAAAAAGTCACCCAATTTGATTCAGTATCATCTGTGTTTATCAAGACGCAGTTCCAGAATCCGAGGTTGCCTTCTCATGTGCAAATATATGTTGACTTACCAATGGCAATATCCTGTCTATATCCATATCCTGTCCTCTGAAGAAGGAGTCTGTGTTGGTTGGGAGTGGATGTTGTTTAACATTAAAAATGATGATATTGCATCAAGGCAATAAATAAGTGAGTAAATATGTGGACAGGAAGCAGGATGACGGATAGCAGCTCTCGCTGCAGCCCTTTAGTTGTTGACAGCTTCTGCAAGGGAAGCAGGCCGTAATCTGTGGCCTATAATTCTGTCTCATTACCACACCAGTCGGCACTTCCTCTCCCAGACCTTTAATTCATCTCATATAGTTTGCCTGTCTCTGGCCTTTGTTTTATTGCTAAGTAACTTGCGTGCTATGATGCCTGATTTATGGCAGTAATTGAGTGCCTACAAATCAGAGAATATTTTCATTGATTACCTCAAATTGTCTAATCTTTTCTTATGTTCTTGGCCCCTGATTGGGTGGTATTTACTGATTGCCTCTTCCTGATTTAAAAATCAATCAGTGGCCACAATCAGAGTGGCTGGATGCATCCAGGCCAAGGCAGCTGCTCCTTCTCCATCCAATAATCTCTGAAGCATCAACTGAATTCTAATTGTTGATGTTTTATATGCAGCACATATGTCACATACAACAGACTAGAATGTATTGAATGTATTGGGTTTTATTTTGAAATGAACTGTATTCAAATCGATTCAATCCATACAGCGCAGTACATGTCAAAATGCATGCCTCTCACTGGAGGACCTTGGTTTTTAACAGTCAAGGGACATCTGACTGAGCTCTTTATCAAAAAATATCTTTCACAGATTCACAGATGCACACTTTTCCACCTGCAAGTTTCCGAGCACAACCACATGTTATAATAGTTTAACTGTACTCACTGGTTATGTAACACCACATACAATGTGCATTGCACCATGATGAACAGAATTATGTGTAATCTGTTTTTAACGGTGCTCGTGGCATGGCGCTAGGGATGGCAGTGGTAGTCTGTCGGTTGGTCCACAGATTTGGTCCAGACTGAAAATCTCAACATAATTGGATGGATGGTCATGAGATTTTGTACAGACATTCATGATCCCCAGAGGATGAATCCTAATGATGATCCCCTGACTTTTCCTCTAGTGCCACTATAAGGTTGACATTGTGGTTTTTATGTGGTTTTGAGTAAAATGTCTCAACAACTGTTATGTGATTTGCCATGAAACATGTAAACATGCTAAACTAAGATGGTAAACCCACTTTACATCAACGTGTTTGCGTTGTGAGCATGTTTGCATGCTGATGTTACCATTTAGCTCATCTAGCGCTGCTGCATCTAAGTACAGCCTCATGGAGCCATGGCTGTTACATACATTTCCGTCCTACCTAGTTTTTGCATTCTGCCTTTTTGTCACATTTCTGATGCAGTAATGAATAGATTGATCAGAGCGATCACAAACTTAACAGTGTATGAGAGCGACGCTACAGTTTGTATTCTGGTAGTGAGATAATGTTCTAAAAATGGTGAAGAAACACACTACAATAACATCTCCATTTCCAAACATGGTATAGTGTTACTATTGACCGACCGACCACATCCTCTCAGTCACAGTTGAACAAAGTGGAACTCTGACCTGCAAATTCACAGAAATTGGCTTGAGTTTGCTCCGAAATGGGAAACGCATGCTGGAATTTGTCTGTTGTACGGGCTTCACTAGAAGCAAAGGAGAATTAAATCAAATATTTGTCCGGAAGTGTAATGTGACCATACCTTAATGTCATGTTAGTGCATGTTAGCGTCTCATCTTTGAAGGGCAACACAGGTATTGTCAGAATCAGAATTACTCACAAAATGACGTAGTGAATGCCAAACATACAGTTACAGTAACAAATTCAACATTCAGTGGCTGAAATGAAGCCAACAGGCCACTGTTGCAGTCAGACAGCATGTTTCCAGCAACACTATCTAAATCTTATTTCACTCCTCTGCAGCTGCTTTGGCTCTTGTCACTATCAGGCTCATTTTCCTGACAGTGACCCTAGCTTTCACTTGCACTTTTGACATGAGCTGACTTCCTGTTACAAGGTGTGGCGGATAATTATAGAATGCATTCAGGGCAGCAGAGGTGTGCTGCTGTCCGGGCTGAATCTAATGCAGTCACATCTGTTTAACGTCACCATGCAGGAGCACCTACAGGTCTAGGAGGGAGAAAACAAAGCGACACAGAGAGGGAGACACTGCCGGTGAGACTGGACAGGTTTAATGCTCTGGCCACTGGCGTCTCGGATGGTATCCAACAACAAGGAAGAATCTGCACGTTTGTGGAGGGGACATGGGATCAGTGCGTGTGATATGAGCCTGTGATGACAAGTGCTGATTTATATTGAGGTGGACGTGGATGTACAGAGCCCTGAGGGTGGCTCACCTACTCACACATTACCGTCACTGTCAGGAGGGGACAATGAGAGAGAGAAAGAGAGAGAAAGAGAGAGAGAGAGAGAGAGTTTTCTTCATCCAGGGTAACCACAAGACTCCCAGCACCTGGCAGAAGAACACAAGTCACAAACCAGCATAGTGCAGCATCTACTTGTACTTCTTTCGGACTTATAAAGTGATACATTTTCATTATAATATCCACCATTTTTATTAGTAATGTAGATCTGTCATTGAAAAGAATGAATATGTTTTACAGCCTGTTTGAGATATTGAATGAGAAACTTAATCAATGTAACAGCAAAAGAGTCAAACAACAAACTTTCAAAGAAGGGAGTAAAGCAGAGAGATTGGAGATTATTGGCAATAAATATATTTTCCAATCAGAAAGGTTAATTTTTTTTAACAAATGTGATTGCTGGACCACTGTAGTTTTGAGTTTTTATCCATAGAGTTTTTGGTATAACTGAATGCTGAAAAATACTAAGAAAATGCAGGTGAGAGAGGGTGTGAGGTGTGTGTGCTTACTGTAAATGTGTGTGAGCGAGCAAGAGAGAGAGGCATGGCGTGAGAGCAATTACCCTTAGTAATTTGATCTGCTGACATACACAATGTAAGATCATTTTAAAACTGCAGGTCTGAAATGAGAATTTCTAAGCGCAGCCATTAAAATCTAAGAATTCAAATAACTTTCTTCATTGAGAATTTTATAGATTCCACATTACATATGACCTTGAAAAGAAAGGGGAAAAGAGATGCTAATGAAAAAGTGCTTGCTGGGATAGAGTTACAGAGGAGGTTAAAATGGTTTAAAATGGTTGATAAAGGTACAAAGTGGGCAGTATTCACTAGCGGCACCAGTTTGTGGTGTACATTAGAGAACATTATTAGGTGAAAGTTGCTTACTTGGGAATCAGAGTCATCATAGATGTTGCTGTGGTTACGTATGACTGCAATTACACCAATCAAAAGATCCGTTTTCTGTATCATGTTATCAGATGAATCACATTATTACAAATTTTCTTTGATGATATCGCAGCCTTTGATCTTTCAAAGGAAAAAACATTATGAACCAAAACTGTTCCATTACAATCAACCCCTGATGAGTAAGCCATCTTTGACTGATTAAAAACTCCAACATACATTTTTGAGGGACTTCCTGTTTGGTCTGTCTCACATCCCTGCTCACGAACAGCACCCTGTGTGATGAGTGTTTTTCTCTTTGCTACAGTGAAGTCCTCTCAAATATTTACAGAGCTCCTTTTAATAACTGCATTTCCTTCACTGTTTTTTTTCTGTCCCTCTGCTTATAAGCATCTCTGCAGCTCTAGTTAGATTTTGCTAAGAGATTACAGTGATAAGAAACTCTAAACATCCGCCAGGTTTATCCTTCATAGGGTGCATTTTCAGTGGTGTGCATTGTCTCCGACAATTAGCCCAGAGAAATAGTCCTCGGTCGCAGGCCTTGCCTTCATTGTGTGTTGACAGACAATTCCCTCTGGGGTCTCAACGCTGCAGCCACACAGAGACAATAGAAAGACAATAGAAAAGACAAACTACAGAAATGAGCTATAAGAAACAGCATGGCTTTTAACTCCTTTGGGGGAATAACCCTGCAAACACGTAAAGGCAGGTAACATCAAGCTCATCCACTGTCCACCTCGCTTGAGTGGCTATCTACTGTTTTCTCCTCATATCTGTTCAGCAGCATCGTCTCCTTCTCTCCCACCAACCCAACCCCCACCTTCAGACACCCACCCCCGTCAATAAATCCATCTGGGAGATCAATGCTGCAGCGAATCACTAAAAGTTATCAGCTGAAGCCCTGCCAAATCAGCAAACACAATCACTATGTGAATCCATCTTTACTTCCCCTGCACAAAGACTGGCTTGCTTTGAGTGTAAGGGAGCACCGAGTATGAGTGAAGCTGCTTTCTCTGAGAACTAAACGTGTGATAGAAATGGACAATATTGGCAACTCTGGCTGGTTGCTGAACCTCAGCACATTAAAGTATACGGTTCAGAACACAGTTCTCAGCACAGTGCGAGAGTTTTCTCAGAGAAGCTACATATTCTCACTGGAAACAACAAACTCCCACACTGGCAGCACCAATAATAGACCAATAGACAGGAACCATGGTTGATTCTTAATGCACGGCTTCACATAAAGAGTATCTGACATGACCCCAGATGTTTGTTCTATCTGTATGATATCAACCATAACAACAGCTACTTTGTGTGTTTTCATGTTTACTATAAAGTTGCCATGGGCTGGTCATTTATGCTTAGACTGAGCTTTGATGGTGACATCTGTGCTTCTGTCAGTCGTGATGCTGCTGTGGCCCCCACCTTCCCCATCGCCGTGGGCAATCCCCCCTCTACTGCTCCCCCCTCTACCGCTCCCCCATCTACTTCTCTCCCCTCTACTGCTGCTCTCTCTCTCTCTCTCTCTCTCTCTCTCTCTCTCTCTCTCTTTCAGTCTCTCCGTCCCTCTCCCCCGCATTCTCTCCCCTAGACAGGTCTACCCAGGCCTGCAGGAGAGGGTCTCACCGTGATGAAATAGAGGTAGGCAGTTGTTCCTTCAGCCCCAGGGTCATTATTTAAAAAGTGACAGAGACTCCAGTGAGTGAACGTAAGAGAGGTGAGGAAGGAGGGAGGGGGAGGAACAGAGAGGTAGAGGAGAGAGAGTGAGAACAGCACTCAGGAAAGCAGGGAGGGCGGAGGAGAGGCAGGAGGGGGGAGCTCAGTTGTGCAGGTGTATTGTCCAGCGGAGGGAGAGGGTGCTGGGAGACAAATGAATCCAGCAGGCATTTGGTACACACCGGAGATTGCTTATCGATCCAGATCGCAGTATTCAGGCTGGCCTGAGAGAGGGCTGAGAATTTTCTGAGGGAGTTAATAACCTGGCAGCTCAGCTGTCTTGTCCAATTCACCAAAGGCAGAGGCCTAATCAGGGCTGGATTCCTTTTTCTGTCTGAGGAGGGGGCTCTAGCCCTCCACCCACTCTTTCAGCTTTGGCTTCTCTCTCTCTGTCTCCCGATCTCCATGTCGCCCTCCTCTCATCCCTCCCTTCGTCCACAGCCCCTCACTTCCACTTCATCGGAGCTCTGAAAGTGATTGAAATGACAGCCTATAGAAAGAGGCTAATCAAATTGTTTATTATCAGTCTGAATCAATATGTATGGATTGTTAAAACATCAAAGTCAGCCCCTAGAAAAGTAATAGTCAACGGCCGGCAGCAGCTGCTCAGCCAAGGCTGGGTCCCTGGGAGCCTCGCTCCATTTAAAGCGACTTTCACTCTTACTTAAGTCCTGATGACCCGACGAGGTCAGTTGGCTGAAGGGGATGTACATGGTTGTGCTGAATTAAACCCCTCTAAACTTCCCTCCAGCTACTCCCATACATGTCTGTTCGGGCTAACTGATAAACAATCCATCAACTAAATAAATGAGCCACCATGGTACTGAGATAAAGACCATCTCTCACCTACTGTGCTCCAGGCACTATTTTGAACAACTGGCTGTTGGTTCCTTCACATTCAATATTTTGCAGCCATGCTCTTCTTTGAATCCATCTCTTCTCTCTTCAGGAAACCAGTCTGGATTGCAAATGAGGTCAGGCTGAAGAATGAGTCAACTGAAGGGATCAAATTGGAGATGGACATTGTAGTTGCTTTCAGGCTGCGAGACGAGCTGGCATGGATGATTGATGGATAGCCATTGTCCATTCATTGGCGCTGAGTGTGACACCTGATGTTGGCCGGGGTCTCCCTCCACCTCCAAGACCCCACAAACACAAGGCACGTCATGGCCTGATAGAATGATTAAACACTGAATGATATCTTCTTATGCAGCTATCCATCTTGACCACTTTACTGCTCACAAACATTAAGATGGATCACAGCATTTATGTCACCCAGGTCAAATGTGAGAGGATTTGGGCTGCCTTACATCCCACAAATTATGTAATTTGTAGTTTTACTTTTCTCACTGAGAAATGCATACGCCGCCGCATTTCACCAGAACATCAGGTCAGCTAAAATCAGATCAAGTTTCAGTGTAGGACATATTAAAAGTGACAGACTCAGACTCATTAACCACCGTGTCATCCCATTGCCCTCATTTTGCTCCCAATTTCTCTGTCACTCATTTCAGTGGCATCAGATTTCAAATTCAATGGTTACCGTTTCAAACAGCACACTAATCCATATCGCTATAGTAGAAGCTTCCTAATTGGAAGTCCACTCAACTCCTTATCATCAGCTCCATTAGGTGAGCCACATAAAGGCACCATCATCCATCATACACCAAATTTGTTCCGTCATTTTTCTTTTGGATGGAAGATAAGGGCCAGAGGGCATATTGATTTTCTAAAAAACATGAAGCTGAAACTCCAGAAGTGGAATATTTGCCTCTTATCGATAATTGCTCTAATAACCATGACAGACAGAAACACATCTGGGCCTGACACCCTCAGAGGGAGCGATATCGGATAAATGGCTCTGTGGAACATTTTTGTTTTAATATGTTTATCTTCACCTAAAGTTTGTATTTTTCCCCCTTATTTTCTCAGTTTATCACTGTTGTGTTCAATACTGTTCAAAGAAAGAAAACAAGAATACATAATGGACAACCCAATGAAAAGTATTTGTCACTGTTAGAGAAAGTGATTTGTATTGCCCAGCATTTCAGAGGGAAATTGTCTTTTATTTTATTTTACTTTATTTACTTTTATTTTACTTTGCTACATTTATCCATACTTACATTTTTTTTGACATACTTTACTTTGACTTTTTTCAACATACTATACTATGACTTGTTCATGACTTTTTTCGACATACTATACTCAGACTTTATAATGTCTTTTTTCAACATACTATACTATTAATTCTTTTTTCACCTTTTCCAACATACTATATTATGACTTTCATGACTTTTTTGACATACTATCCTATGACTTTTTTTGACATTCTATACTATGACTTTTTTCGAAATACTATACTATGACTTTTTTCAACATACTATACTATGACTCTTTTAATCATACTAGACTATAACTTTTTTATCACTTTTTTCGACATACTATACTACGACTTCTTAATCACTTTTTTCATCATGCTATATACTATGACTCTTTTCAACATACTTTTTACAACTTTTTTTTAGACATAACCTATTATAGGGCCTACTCATACTTTCAGCTAGAAAATAAATTCCAACCATACAATGTTCTACACCTTTTGCATTATTGAACTTTTGAAGCCAATAATTCAGTTTAGCGTCAGCTTTTCAAAAAACCTTTGAATATTCCACATATTTTTAATATTATTTTTTTGGCCATTTTTAGGCCTTTATTGACAGGACAGCTGTCTCTCTGAAAGGGGAGAGAGATGGGGGAATGACATGCAGCAAAGGGCCGCAGGTCGGAGTCAAACCCAGGCCTGCTGTGTCGAGAAGTAAACCTCTATATATGGGCGCCCGCTCTACCAACTGAGCAATCCAGGCACCCGTTATTCAACTTTTCAATGAAATTCATATTAATTAACACCATTCCCACTTTTCCAACTATTCTCACTATTTCACCTTCTTCTTAGCCAGTTAAGCTAGCAATCCAGTTTAGTTTGAGCAATTTAGCTTTTCAGCATTCACGCACATTTTCTGCAGGAAATGCATTTTCTAGTTAAATGCATTCTTCTTCCTTGTCAAAACCCCAATTTTTATATTTGTAGTTTTTAGGCCAACATCACATACAATAGCCTGTCTGAATACCTTTATTAAGCTGCTGTTCTTCCCACTGTCCACTTGATCCGGCCCAATAGCGCCCCCCCCCCCCAATTAACTTTGATGTCTTCAACCTTCTATGCAATGGAATCACTCGCTGAGTTCAAGTTTCTTATGTCACGAGAGATATACTGTAACTGTTATTCAGGCAGGCAGAGAGATCAAAACGCATCTTCAAACAATCTTGTCTACAGTTTTATACAGCAAATGCCCCACGAATAAATAATTAAGCCTCCAACTAGCCCAAGCAAGAACAAATGTGTACACTCTGTTCGTCCCTCCTTCCTTTCTCCTCTCTCTCTCTCTCCCCCCGCCCACCTTGTTCTTTCTGCCAGGCAGAGCCAGCTATGAGCGGTAGCTGATGGCAGCGTTACAGTAGGGTTCTTGCCAAAGTAGTGCTGGGCACGTTGCTGCATAGTAAACACCCAGGGCTCCTGCTCTTGACATGATGGGGGTCTCTAATTAAAGAGTGCAACGAGACACCCCTAGCCAAGGCTCTCCCTATCAGGCCTACACCCACAATTAAGTCCTCCATGGGATCAAAGCCGCTGCATTATTGATGGAGCAGAACGTTTGATTAGAAACTCTTAACACAGCTCCGGATCAGACCAGCCAGTCCACTGTCATTAAACACCACTTAAACCAAGTCAAAACACACCAGTTGGACATGCTTTTTACACATCCGGGTTATGATGGAGATGGGGCCGGGGCGTTGCAACTGGATTGAATATCAGTGCTTTGTGCAATACCTTCTCCTAGCATATGCTGAAGGGTTTAGCCATACAGGATAACAAGGTAAACAATATACCTGCAGGCCAGTTAACAGACATTTTTGGGGGGATTTGCAGGGAAGAGGAAAATAGTGGATTTCACTTTCAGGAAACACATGTAAGAGATAAAAAATAGGAAGTGAACCGCAACAATGTCAGCCCTCCATATGATGAGTCAGTGAATGTTTGAAATTATAACAACCCCTTCACCAGGAAATATGTACTTACATCAAAGCCAGGCTGCTCTAAGTGGGGCTAAACAGTATTACCGGCCCGCAGTCAATCAACTGTTGCCTAGTGCGTGGATAATGCATCACTTCATATCAAAAGCCCTGCTAATGAGAACAGGATGATGTATACAATACCAAAACATGCATACAGATGTGTGGATCTAACATGTAGATGGGGATGTAATGGGTGTCAAATTAAAGAGTGCAACAACATGCTGGAACATGTAGACTGAGGTGTAGGCTTCACTTTAAACATGTATGCTGTCCCCCTTAAAATAAACTGTTACACAGTATGACTACACGAATGGGCAATGTGTGTGTATGCAGAGCAATATGGAGAGAGGCTCTAGTATGTACTGTGAAGATGAAGGGGGGGCAGTAGACTGGGACATTTTCCTGCTAAGAATAGATGGATGGCAATATATATATATATATATATATATATATAATTAAATAGTATTATTTATTATTATATTATTTATATATTATTATTATAATATTAATATATTATTTATTTTAATTTTCTTTTCTTTTTCTATCTCTGTTACTGACATGATGGAGACCTGTGTTTGTGTGGGAGTGAATTTCAGCAAGAGGCTATTAGATGCACTTTTTACTCTGCATATGTGCCTGTGTGCTCATGTGTGTCTGCAGGAGAGCAGAGGGAATACTGCAAATTCGTCCGCTTCGCCTCTGCAATAGGCCTAATTAATACATACTCAAGGGTTGATAACATTGTGGCTGAAAGTAGATCTCCCTAAGAGATACTTAATCCAGCTAAAGATTGCACTGCTCCCCTCTCTTCCATGGCATCCCAATCAAAGGTATTGGGTGGGTCTCTAGTGGACTCATTAGCAGACTGCTCAGTCAGGGGGTCTCGGCTAAGGCACAGCCTCCCCTCCTCCTGCACTCCACCACCCCCAAATGCACACACACAAACCTCACCCTCCCTACATACACACAGCACTCGCTGACCTGAGCAATCAGAGATGCTCGTATTATTATGACATTCATTAAGCATCACTGATGGAAACCCTACACACTATCATCAGCACTGTGATTAATCACCACCTTATCCGCAAGCCACAAACCTCCCACTATCTGTGTGTGTGTGTGTGTGTGTGTGGTTGAAGTCTCTTCTTACTAGGGCAGGGGTCAGATATCAGGGACAGGAGTGATCAGTAGCTACTCAGTGAACATCATCCAGGCTAATGAATGTTCTGGGATCGCCTTTACGCAAGGGTTGCCACCTAAATGTCTATCACAGCAACAAATAAAACACCTGATTTGACCGAGGTATTGTAAGATGTCGTGTGCTACTTAACATACAATTTAGTTTATCTGTGTTTTAAGCCCCCAACGTCTCTCTCCAGGCAGGCTGCCTGGAAGGCACTAGGATTAGGCAATGGTTATGGTTATGGTTATGGTTATGGTTAGGGTTAGGTGCCTTGAAGTCAACGGTCGCAGCGCTGCCTGGAAGGAGACATTGGGGGGCTTAAAACACCATTGAGCTACAATTTATCTACAGTAAATACACAAAAAATTAAAAAGAAATCAATTCAAATATAAAGATATTAAAAAACCTGTTACACAGGAATGAGAATTATTATATCCAGTGAGCAAATTTATAAAGATGAACCTTACTACCTTACTACTTACTAATAGTATACTATAATATATGCATTCTGCCTTTGTCTAAAAGTCTTGACCCCTGTATGGAAAGCCACTGTGGTCTTTTTTTTATCAGGAATGATCTGTATATCTATCCTGTACCTGATCTGAATTCATAATAGAGCAGGTTAGTAAGTGGGATCGGGTTAAAGAGTGCTGAGCCATGTTAATCCACTGCAACACAGGAGCATGCATCATGTCCACGCATTAATAAAAGGCAACTATGCTATCATTATAAGCACCATACGTGCCAGAGCTCCCCTTTCTAGCTGCTCTAATAGCTAACTGGTCAAGGGTGATTTATCTGATGAACTGCTTTTGTGTTCCACAAGCCTGAGAGATGGTTTAGTTTAGCCTAGTCTGCCATAATGTGCTTTTTAAATACAAAAACAAATGGTTACCTAGGGAGGAGGAAAGATCTAGCTTGTATATTTGTGTTGGGTGGGGTGGGTGTAGGTCAAATTGTATCCTCTTGTGCCTTCGGGGGAGACAGGAAAAGCCTGAGTTATAACTCTTCCATCACCTGCCTTCTGCCTCCCATGCATTACTCAGGATATAGCGCAAATTGCAGCGGCATCCATTAGTTCTTTTCAGGGTTAATATTGATGTAGATATCATTCCTATCTGCTGTGTCATTTATTTGAAATACTATGTGCGAGGAGTAGCTCCGGCAGTGAATCAAATCAATTGATAGAGCAGTTAGCCTTGCAGCCTGGGCTGCCTGGGAGCTGCCGAGCGAGCATGAAATATTATGGAGATTGTTCTTTAAAGTGATCTCTTCATCATCATTTGTCTGCAGCCTGGGCGATCCTATCCCCTACTGCTGCGTTCCTCTTGGGCACCAGCTGTCATAACTAAATCAGCCGGATAATGCAGTTGTGCACACAGTTCTACTGCATGCCCCCCCCCCAACACCCGCCTTCACCACCTCCCTCCCCCTTACACCCACTGCCTCCCTCCTTTGCTCCCTTTACCCCCTCACTGCTGCAGCCACACATGTCAAGGAGCATCCAGAGAGTCGCTCATCATCGCCACTGATGGCCCTCCTCTCTGGGGCCTGCTTGTTTATGTCACTTCCTATGTGCAGGGCTGCTAGTTCATGTCACCCTCTGTAGCAGGGGAGGGCACGCCTGCTGTTTTACTTCATGTTTGGCTGCTCGTGATGGGCAGAGAGGTACCGCGGAGCTCAGTGACAGTCCTCCTGAATGTTATGATAGCCAGTTGAGCTGCCAGTCCGCACCATGCTGTAAGTGAATTTGACGGAGACAGTTTTTATGGCGCTCTTCACAGTCTGTTAGCATGCGGCTGGATGACTGTTTTTACTGCCCATAAATGGAGCGGCGTGCATATTTTCTGAGTCATTAGGAGGACAGTCAGGAGACATACTCAGAGGGAAATGCACGCCACTTAGGTCAGGCTGTTTACCATTGTAAAAACCTCATCAGCGAGCCTCTCAGATTGATGTAAACTCTTACTTGGGGAACATTTACATGTGTCAGTGAGAGATGAGATGAGAGGGCATCGACAATGACAGGGCCCAAAGGATACCGGGCCTCAGAGGAAAAAGCTGCATTATTCAGTGCCAGGACATCCAGATCCAGGAGCCAGTCATGCCATCCTGATCAGTGCTTCATAGCCTACTGATATTACACTCAACAGACTCTGGGTATGGTGACAGTAAAGGCGGTGCTATGCCTAACTCTGCAACTTTCCAAATGAATGCTGAGAGGATGCCAACTAAATGCACACATGCAGTTACTTTGAATCTTTTGGGGGCTGTAATAAATACAGTAGAATCACTAAGCAAAGACATATTCTTGATATCGTTTATTTAAAGACAATGCTGACATTTTCTTTCATGAGACCTGATCTGGATCCACCACAATTACACATGCACAATTACACCACCACCCCAGACACAGCCTGGATATTATTCTCTGGCAAAATAGTATCAAGTCATACATTTATACCGATTATGTGCTGACAAAATAGGCATCTATATTGTTGAGACAATGATGTCACACTACAGCCCGTTACATTTATATTTTCTAAACAAGTCACTCTGGGCAGCCTGGCCAAGGCGGTGACATCTGCATGACTCTTAGTCAGAGGAACAATGAGGGCTCTTAGTAGAGAACAGAACCGCTATTTGTCACTGTACGCTGATAAAATTCATACAGGGGCCTTGTATGGCTCTGAAAATGGATGTTAAATCCATTCATCAAAGCCAGATGGATTATGTGCTCTATGGGTTATGTGCCATTGCTTACTCTAGGAGACACAGAGGTTTAAAAGGCCATGGCGTGTGTGTGCATGTGAGCAAGTACATACATATACACATGCACTTGTGTGTGTCAGTTCCCAATGAGTGATGATGACCACTGACTCACCATATTGATCAAGAAAGCTCGAAAGAGGGGTGTGAGATAGATAGCCACACACCAACAAGAACACCACAAGCATCCCTGCACGGAGTAGCTCAGTGCATGAAAAGGGTATAATTTAAACTTTATTATTTTTGACATATTAAAATAATTAAAAGCAGCAAGAAAAAAAGGAGGTATGCAAGTGAGTAAAACAACAAGATGCTTAAGAATTAGAAATTAAGGAGGAAAAAAGAATTAAGCAGGGTGCAAAGAATGCCAAGGTTAATAAAAATAATGGTTTAAAATACCACAGAGACCACCCATCTTAAAAATGTAAGCTATGCACTCACGCCACTGTTACATACTGTTGGCATATGTTATGCAGATGTAACCATCGTCGAAGACCTGCATTATAGGACTAAAGCTGAATTTTTGGCTCCAACTCAGAGATAAGCTGTGTGTTTACAGGAATCAGAAGGTGCAAAAACATTGCTTGCCAGCTTCCTCCTCCGTTGAAAGATTTGTGTTAATATATAATAATTTGGTTCTGGTGTATAAAACCAAAAGAGGAAATCGAATGCAGTATAAGTGAAAATTACTGTATATGTGTGTTGCAGGATGGAAGTATGGTTATGCGTTTTCACATCTTTATTGAAGTGAACCTTTCATTTCTACCAAATTACTGAACTTACCTGAAAGAAAGGTCTAGATATATGTAATAATAGAGAACCAGTATATTGGACAACCACCAGGCTGCCACTCCAGATAGTGTTGCGATTGTGACTCACACTCAACACCAGCTGGATGCCATCCTCGCCCAGCTTCCTGGCGCTGATTGGACAGGTAGATACAAAGAGCGTGTTGCTTCTCTGCGTAACTTTCCACAGATTCAGCAGAAAGTATTTAATAGTGCATTTTTTTGTCTCACCAATCCAAACAATGTGTGTGCGCTCCATACCATCATACACATGGCTCTGGTTTGGCTTGGCAAAGTGGGTTTCTCTCTCTTTCTTCCTGTGGTTATTAATTATACAGATATTGTTCTGGCACAGAGTGCAAGAGGGCTGCTAGATAGCTTTGGAGGTTCATCTAAAGTCAGACTCTGAAGTTTAATTTCAGCGTTGGACTTTAATATCCCTTTGCGTGGTCCAAGTGGTGCTCTGTTCTGTCTCTGTCGGCTGTGCAGTGCTGGGACACGCAGGGCTCTGGCAGTGGGGGAACAACCGATGTAGGACAACCTCTCATGGCTCCCTGGGGGCAGATCTGTGCAAACTACACTACAAATTACACAGTGGGTTGCTGTGCACCCTGAGCCAGTGTAAACAACAACACCATTTCCCCTCTTATACTATGAATCCAACTTAACTTATGTGACCCATGTCTGAGTCCACACCCATACTTTGTACGCCCCCCAACCCCTTTTAATGACACACCTACGTAGTAGTGCTCAGCCCCGAGCTAGCTTCCTCTCTCCTCCCCCTCGAACTGGCTTCATTCATGAAAACTCCTCCTCCCTACGCCCCACCGCTCTCAATGTGTCACAATCTGCAGCTGTTTCATTTTAGGAACCAGGGACTCCAGAAGTTTGCCTCGCAGCCACCAGACTGCTCTAAGAGCCAATTGGAAACCCCAGCCAATACTTGTCCGAAGTGCTCTGGCAAAGTTAAATATAGAGCCCCTCAGTTGTTGTAAGAGATTTAATAAATTCCTCCTTCAAAGTTTGCATAATGCTCTCTGGTTTAAAGACCAAAGTCCCCACGCTTGTTATTCCCCAGGCCTATTTGTTGATCTCTTATTGCTGGAATATAGCATTTCAGTAATGGTCTGCTGCAAACCAGCTGATGTGTTTAATAAACTTTACTGTGCCTCAGTCTGGGAGCTACCTCCCACTTAGTTACACACATGGAGGAAGGCAGTGAGCCATACCAGTGGAGAATGATTCATTAACACTGGGAATTCAGCAATTAAACAGTTGCTATCTATAACTTAAAACCTATAATCAATAACCCATTAGTCATAGCTTGGTATATTTATCATTACATTATTTATTGTACATTATAAGTTGAAAAAATAATTTTATATTTGAACAAATGCTCTTTAATGAATGTGAATGAATGTATGATTAAAGTGTATACATTACAAAGTATTATAGAAAACATTTAAAAAGGAACTAAGATACTACATTTGCTATTATCTATGGAGCCGCACCCTTCATAATTCTCCCTACACTTTTTACTAATTTAGCTAATGTTATGTTATAGTAATTGCATATAATATAGTGAACAGTTTTCAGATTACAGCCTTTAATAACATACTCATAATGTGCTTATTTGTCCGTGCTGTCCTGTAATGCCTTACATATTTTACAAGGACTGTTTTCAACAAAGTAATCAGTTGTGCAGTAAGTTTTTGTTGAAATATAACATTTATTTCTTTTGTTTGTGTTGATGTTTGCATTGTGTGTTCTTGGAACTCTGTAAGTAAATTGAGAGCCACCAAAAACCAGAGTTAAATTCCTTGTATGCATAAACATAAGCGGCCAATAAAGCTGATTGTGATTCTGAGCGGAAAGTCAAAGTTTACTCACGTTCCGACGACATTACTGCACCTATGACCCTTCCTGATCTGAGTCATCCACTTTTTGCTGCTTATCTAAAAGTATTCATCAGCTTTTTCAGAAACTCTTCAAACCTACAACCAGGGTGGCACATACTGTACATACACATCCTCAGATATCAGTAATAGTTGTCAGACTGGCAGAGTCCTTCACCAATATGTCAACCAGCTGCGGGCCTCGGCCTGGCAGTGTGCTTTGCTTCAAACAGAGGGGGCTCTGTGGTGAAGTTCTGTGTCACGCCATCAGAATGTGTGGCAGTGTGCTGTGGGTCCTGAGAAAAAGAGCCCAGAGCTCTGCATTATCAGCTGGGA
The DNA here is from genome assembly GCF_008315115.2 of Sander lucioperca. Taxonomy (NCBI): domain Eukaryota; kingdom Metazoa; phylum Chordata; class Actinopteri; order Perciformes; family Percidae; genus Sander; species Sander lucioperca. Next base: position 10,525,128 of record NC_050175.1, read on the forward strand.
TGATAACAGCATGGAAAAACTGAGGCCTACAGGAAAGACACGCAGGGATCCTTTCCAGACCTGGCCACTGTTCTCCTTTCACTGCCAATAACCCTCGACGCGGCTGGTGTTTACAGAGTTTCTTGCCAGGATGTTGGCTCAGAAAGTGGTCGGTGAATGCAGGTTAAAGCGGCTATAACTGTTATTTTATCAAATGTATCAAACGACAATGAGTAAACAATCTTACAATGTGAAAGGTGTTGCTCACAAAGATTTATCACCTGAATCTGCAGCTCCCCTCAGCTTTATAGCAACTTTTAGCTCATTGGTTGACAGCTGTCCATCCCAAAATTTGACTGTTTTGGTTTAATCTCACCGCTCTCATATTTCAGCAAAAAAGCTCTAAAAACCCACTGTACACTATGTGCTCAGCACCAAACAGCTAAAGAGCCAGATATTATGATTAGAACAAAAACCAAGCTAAAAGACTGAAAACATGATTCCAAATTAATGAAAATGTTGCTCCGTAACTTCTGATGTAGCCTATATACACGCAAATAGATAACGACAAAGAAGAAACCACATAATATGGCAAATCCACTTTGAAGACATGAAATTTAGTAGTGAGCAAAGGTTTCAAATTGATACTTGAAAAGTATATGCACTTGTAATTTTAATTGTTAATTTTGTAATTTTTTTTTAAGGCATTTTATCTATTTTACATTTACATGTATGTCTTTTTTTTATAATATTTTTGAAAGAGGTAATTAAATAGTAGAGATCTGTTTGTGGAAAGAAACTCTTTTTCTCACATCAGCTCTTTTCCTGATAAAAAAACTTGACTTCTCACTGGGGGTCACGCAGCTTGATGTGAACGTCAGTGAATTAATAGGATGTGTTCACTCGCCACATGGAAAAACACCTCCATCCCGCTGACCCTCTTTATGTTGTGCGCACATGATGTTAGTTCCATACATAAACACATAGCGGGAGCGGCCATGTGAACACAAGGCTATAATTAATACCATGTACAATTTCCCCTATCCCCCTACCACCCCCCCCTCACACACACATCCCCCAACCCCACATTAACTTGTGGAGACGAGCCGAACAAAACGCCCCTCTGCTCGTCTCCCCTCCCATCTCTTCCTTCTCACAGGGGAAGAGTGCAGATGTGAGGAGGGTCAAATAAATAGCCGTGATTCAGCCGCATTTCCACTCTGACATCCACTTAGCCTCAGGTTCCCTCTGCCAGCAGCCACCTGTTGCTCTTCTTTAAACACTGCCTGCTGAGGAGGAAGTCCTCTCATGTGGAACTGAGCCCACCCCCCCCCCCTTCGATGCACTCCCAGGAACTGTAATGGCTTAAATAAAATTGTACGGGGCCTCGGCAACGTCATTCAGGCCTTTTACATGCTTTAGAATTATGCAGACAGAAATGGAGAGGAAAAGGGGAGACAGAAAGGGGGGCCGTGAGAGATATGGAGAGATTCAGCCATGTGGCCAGATGCTAAGGCCATCAGGTCTGTGTGAACAGAGACAAGAGGGATCTACTGTACAGAGCTGGTTATAAAGTAGCAGAATGTGTGAGGCAAATATGAAAGGAGAAAAGCACACCCTATTGACTTTCAGGAGTTACCAAAATGCACATTTTAAATTGATTTTAGGAGACATGATATTCTTGAATGAGCAGCTTTATTGTTTAGTATTTTGCATAAAGTCACCACTCTGCGAATATGAATATTTTGTTAGATATACACATATATAAATAGAAATACACTGGCTATGCCTTAGTCAGATGGCCTCTCAAGCCACTTTGGCTCCTTGCAAAATGCAATACACCGGCTTTAAGGTTATTTTTCATGTCAAGGTTTTTATAGATGTGCACCGACTTTGGGGAACTTTGCACTAGTAACTTTAATTACTGGAAATGCTCTTTTGATCAAACCTAATTAAAAACAGCCAATTACCAAAGTGAAATTAGCTAAATTTAAATGCACCCATTTACTTGATTAAGGTTAGATGATGAGAGTGAGATAAGTGAAGACCAATACTCGAGGAGATGAAAGCAATATGTCTAGATATTGGGTGTCGGGTGAAGTGCACACAGACTCAGAGTTGGACTGTGACAAAAAAAAGAGAAAAAAAAGGACCCACAGGTAAATAAATGAAGAGCGATGACCGTGTCACTTCCTACCGGTCGAGCTCGACTGGGTATCGTGTAAAGCTCAAAGCTTCGCCTCGGCGTGTCGTATGCTCCCATATGGGCCCCGCCACAGATGCGCGGGGCCTCTGGTTACAATGCAGAGAAATCCTGCCTGCTCAGACCCGGCTCTATTACTGAGGCCGGAACAAAGATTGAAGGGTAACTGCCTGCCTGAAGTAAATGTAGAAGCGTCCAGATTTATGGAGCTCAAATGTGTCAGAGAGGAGTTCTCTTATGTATGATGCAGGGCTGACAGGGCTAGCAGCGTTGGTGTCGCTTCTTCTTCCCAAACCTGGTGAAGCAGGTATTTTACCATGTGTTCACACGTTAACCACTAGCTGCACAAAACAAGCACGCAGCAGGGAGAAAGCAGTCAGAGTGAGCCTATTATGTTACTCTGCAGAGCCTGGCCTGGCCGGGCTGCTGTGGATATACGTGTGGGCTACTGCTACCGCTAGCTGGGGAACAGTAAAGCATCTGTCACCCCTTTTAAATCCCCAAAGGAAAGAAAAGTAGGTCCAGAATTTCACCGGCCTTACTCACAGCAGATGTCATAAAAAAAAGTCCCAAGACATTCATCCAATCAGAAGCATTTAGCAAAGCAACTCTGGCTAAGCAATAATTAGCTCAAATTGACCTGTTTCTTCCTTTCTCTCCTTCCCTCTCTCTCTTTTCAGGCACTGATATGAATAATGAGGCAAGGGGTTAACAGCAGGTCACACAGAGCTCCCTATCTGCCATGTTATTTATTCAGGGGAATGAGAAATTGATCACATTATTGTGTTAAGAGGGACCTGATTCGTTATAATCAGCCCGGTATTGGCAGGCCAGGCCCGCGGGCCTCACTATTGCATTAGGAATGCTCATGCAGCCATAGGTCACCCTCGCTCATGCCATTTTACAACTTCACGTCACCTCCTTGACCTTTTGATGACCACTGACAAAGACAAAAGAAAAGCAATATATGACTGGTTGAACATAATGCATTTTCACTGCAGGAGGTGACAAATCAAGGGAAGCAGGACTATCACAAATGTCTGCAGAAAAATAACTAACTTTGTGTGTGTGTGTGTGTGTGTGTGTGTGTGTGTGTGTGTGTGTGCGCGTGTGTGTGAATGTGTGTGTGTGTGTGTGTGTGTGTGTGTGTGTGTGTGCACAAAACACTAGTAGGCCATGACCTATACGCTATATTTCTGTCAAAAAGATTGACATTTATTGGGAAGTCAGTGCCAAGATTAGCAGAAACTCAATCATTCAGCTATTTAAAGAAATTTAGTGGCCGGTTTGAAATGGTTTCTTTGACCGTTTGCTCTCTCAACACAGCATTTTCCCAAATGAATGAAAAACTGTGTAAACGACCAGGTGCACTAACCTATTTCCCCCTGTGGTTACATCATGCCAGCTCATTAATCAAATGAGTCTGCTGCTCTGTTTGCACTAGGCCAGAACATATTGGTTAGTGCTTGTTGATTTAACTATAACACCTCAGCACATAAAAATGGCTTTGGATCCGAGTTTAATCTTCAACAAGACTGCATCGATTTTCATTTTATCAGCAGCCACCAACCAGTTTATCAGATACTGTTGGTGAAGTTTATTTTTTTTATTAATATAGGATAATGCAGAGGTGCTTAAACAATAGCACAGTTATTACATTTGGGACGCTCTCTACACTGTCCTGGTCGACAGTGCCAATAAAGCTTTTTCAAAACAGATCAAGTGCATTCAAATTAATGATTTGCTGTATTTCCATGCATGAGTATCAATAGCCACAATATTAATGTCCACAACAACACTGCTGCTCAGAGAACATAATGGTTGGTTGGTTGGGGTGATGGATGGGTCAAACACAGGACTTTCACCCAGGAGACCGGGGGATCGTGTCCCGCGTGTGACATTTCCTAAACCGAACTGTCGCTTGGGGTGGCAGTAACTCAGTCAGTAGGGAGTTGGGCTGGGAACCGGAGGGTCGCTGGTTCAAGTCCCCATATGGACCAAAGTATGGTGGTTGATTGGTAACTGGAGAGGTGCCAGTTCACCTCCTGGGCAAGGCACCTAACCCACAACTGATCAGGGCGCCTTTCCATGGGCAGCTCCCTTACTCTGACATCTCTCCATTAGTGCATATATAGGTACTGAGCATGTGTGTAATTCAGGCCTGTGTGCAATAACAACAGAGTGAAAAACATTATAATTTCCCCTTGCAGGATTAATAAAGTATACATTATTATTATAACATCAATTATTTAAATAATTAAGTTTGATTGATAAAGTAACTGGTGTTAAAATTTTAACGACTCAACTTCTACTTTTTTACAGCTTGATTAATGTTTGTAACTAATTACTTTTTACTGTACTAGAGTAAAGAATCTATTGGGTAGAAGGACGGTATAGACTTTAGCCTTCTTGGTAAGAGCCATTCACAAGCCTTTTGTGAGTCACCATATTATTTTGCAGGGACCACATTACAACGCAAGTTTTGTATTGTTGAAATGTGTAGATGTGTTGGTTTAGCGTTAACCTACATTGTGTTTAATTAACTAAAACGCTTCTCTTTTACTTTAGACACAGACAAACTCCCTTACTTTGTTTTAATTAAAATTTAACTGAAGCAACACCACCGCTGCTCGAGTAAAATATTTCAGTAGGCTCTTCACCTCTGGAAAACACTCCTCACTCTCCCTGATGCCCGCTTTCACCCCCCCCCCCCCCCACACACACACACACACACACACACACACACCCCGATTGCTACGGCTGTTTACAGTGAAAAACATCTGCATTGAAATTATTCCACTTCCTGAGGCTTGAATAAAATCAAGTCTCCACAAAACAACAACAGGAAGAGGGCCATTTTTACAATAGCTGTATTTAAATATGTGCAAGAATTCGGTGATGCCTGTGAGCAGATAGATATGGTGTCAGCAGGGACTGGTGCAAAATAGCACCCTATATACACATTAGCAGACACTGGAAAAAATATCAATTTAATATCAACCCTAAAACAGAGTCTGTTTTTTTTTGTTGTTCCCTCCACAAGCCTACGAGTATGTTCATTTTTAACCTCTTAACAAATCCTAAAATAGCTGCCCCAACTCCACACTTTATCTGCACCACATTATGACACTTTCTTATTCTTCACATTCTTGTAATGAATGTAGACATTTTTCTCAAATGCACTCCCAAAACACCCACACTTGTAACCCATATTTTTGTCTTTTAGCTGTACATTTTGTCCATTTTCTTTTTTTTCTTTTCCTCAACTGCATGTCTGTGAGTCTATTTCAGACATGGACAGAGCCCAAACTGGTCAATCATTAGCCAATAGCAGCCTCTGTCTTACCTTAGGCACTTAGACACAGGTTGCTCCTCGGCTTTGCTCCCCTTTATGCACACTGAACCGTAGAGGAAAAGATACAAGTAAAGAAATAAGTAGAAGTACTGTATTTCACCTTTGCACTGCATTCTCTTTTTACACAAAGGTGATTTTTTTTTAAAATAATTTCTGTTGAAAGTGACCTATGTACAGGAGAAAAAGAAGGTTAGTTATTGGCTGTAGGATAACATATTTGTTTATACAACTCATTGAAGGCCATATCCAAGATAGCAAAACAAAAACGTTCAATCACCCCCTCAGCAGTTTATAACAGGAAATGATATAAATAGCTCTGTAAAGGTGACGATTTTCCTTCTATAATTTATTTTGTCCTTCCCTCAACTTCCTTTTTTCCCAAATGAACCAAGTTTGCCTCAGGACATTCAGATTCAGAGACAAGGCAACAACACCGAAAAAGCTGCAGGTAGCAATGTAAACAACACTCGTCACTCTTCACGCTGCTTGAAACTTGTTTAAAAATGTCTCAGCGTCACCCTGAAATGTTTACATAAGCAATTGTGCACGCAGAATTAATCTTACTGGCTTACAATTAAGACATTGAGGAATTTCCCTCGACACAAGATGAGGCTGGCAACCTCATTCTCTCCCCTAACAGTAGCCTTGAGAACGTGTGTGTACATAAACCTCCTGTGGTTACTCAAATGTTGTAAACTGTATAACTAAAGCTTAAGCCTCATTCATAAGCTGTTTACCTTGTCGATAAATCACGGCGTCCCTCAAGCGACAAGAAGTGACAGGAGGCTTAGCTGTAACCAGAGATCTGGATACTTTAAGTCAGAGACAACAAATATAAATTATCTGCTCAAATAATTACCTTAAAATCCAGGCTTGTGTTCACACACGTAGGAAAAGGCTGTGAAGTGTTGGGCATATAAATACAGATACATTTGCCACAGCACTGGCTGTAGTCTATGATATGTGAAGGCAACAGAGAGCATGGGCCCATGTCAATCTTAAGGCATAACTCAAATATACCAAAAAATATTAAAAAGATCAAAAATGTCTTTCTACTCTGTAAACAAGACAGGATAAGTCAGTAAGAATTATTATATATATATTTCATATATTATTGTATTTTTCAAATTTGATTTATTTATGAATCTTCAAAATCACACCCATACAATGGATAATATGAGCGAGAACACTGGTCCTGAGATGTTATAAGACAGACATTAAACATGTAACACGAAATCCAAAAATCCTACATCAGTGCATCAGTGCAAACTGAACAAGCAAAAAATCAACACACCTAAATACACAAATAACAAATAAAGTACAGAATACTAGAATTCTGTTAATAACCTGCCACCTTTCTCCATGAATAAGCTACACACACACACACACAATGCTGAATTCACAAAGTATATACATTGTTTCGCTGAATAACACTTGTATTTTCTTGTTAACAGAAGCACCTTGTTTATCCTGCCGCTTTTATTGCAGCGTCACTGCCGCGCTACTCACACCCTAATGACTAATGTTTCTGCTCGTTGCATCTCAGCCTCTTGTCTCTGTTTTGGGCAACACAAAACAGGGTCATTTGTTGTTGTCATTTTTCGTTATTGTAACTTAGAAAGTGATTTTCCAGTCATGTAGTGTGGAGCTCAAACAAAGGGTACAGAGAGGTCTAGTCCCAGACAGACTAAACTGGTGAAAAGGCCTGACAGGTTCCTTAGAGGGGTAACTTTTCCTGCTCAGGGAGAGAACAGGCACATTCCTTGAAACACTGCAGTCTGCTGGACACCACAGTGCCACATTCCTCATAGTTGCAAGTAAGTGTTCACTTAATACCCTCTTCAAAAGAATAGCATGGCAGACCTGCGCCACGCGTCACGCATGGAGGTGATGGATGAGCTGAAACATGTCAACTGGGTTTCATATCCTGACAAAGGATATATATTCTAAAGTCGAATTTGATCTACAGTATATCTTTAGTCATGATTGTCAAGTGACTGGATGCATTATGCACTGCTAAATTAAGTGCATATGAACCTGTCAGTGACACAAATACACCCGTGTCCAATTATTGACGCACAACAGTATCATATCTCTGTGTATCCTTGCACCGTGGCTCAATTACACCTCTGAGGAGAAGTACTTGCTGTGACAGAAACCACTGGTGTCGCGACACTGAATTTTTCAGCTAAGGGGGGTGTCGAAGGTCAATTTGTTTCCGAGCGTTTCCTCTGTCACCTTCGTAACCCCACATTGGGTCGATGATGCTTGACCCAAATCAACACCGAAAGTCAGTCAAGTACGCAGTGCAGAAGCAACACGCACATAACCATTTTGTAAAAAGGAAGTCATTGCAGCTCTTAGGTGAAAACCCTGCGAGAGATACAAAAAACTGCTTTGTTTTTACCTTGCTGATGAACAGAGTTTTTCTGATTAGTTTTTGAAAATATACAAAAGTTAAAGGTTTCTAGATGTGTGAATAAAATAATTCTCTCTTCAAGCACAAACACACAAACATACATGTGTGCCCTTTAACCATACCTGGATGAAAAATGGAGCCAAAGTTGCATGAACCACCAAATACAGAACTTACAATAGCATTGCCCACTTACATTGTTGTTAAACCTAATGTAACATGCTTACTTTTAACTTTAACAAAAGACACAGAGACAAAAATACTTATTGTCTAGGAACAAGAACTGTGCGAAGGTTTGAAATGATAACAAATTTATCTTAGTTTCTGTTAAACATACAAACATGTAACCTATATAAAACATAATAATGATTAAAAAACAAAAAAAACTTTAATTTCAATATCAATATTAGTTTAAAGACAGTTATACAGTTGTAATAATATTAATTAACAGTAATGAAAATACAAGTAATTAATTGTAATTAATCGTTGATTTGTTTAGTCATATGGTCCAGTGGGGCAGTACAGCCAAACAGGGAAAAGGGGCAGTGGCCACTGCAACCACTATATTTCTGAATATATAGTGCAAATACTGAAGCCTATATAGTGCATTATATATCATTGTCAGTGTCATATGTATCACTTGATATGTCTAAAATATAATAGCTACAATAGCTGTTATTTGAAAACTATTGACTAAAAGGTCCTGATGTTTTCTTCTTGTAATGAATATGCCATAATGGAAACCTGCCCTCCAGACTTCAGAAATTAACAACAGAAGCCACCGTGCAGCAGGCCTGCCGCTGTTTGTATCTTGCACCAGCAGTAACACTGTTTTCACCTGGTGTGTAGCCCACACCGAGTCTGGCAGGGCCGAGGCAGTGTCTGAGAAAAAAAGATACCCAGTCCCATTTACGACAGGCCAGCCTAGTAAAGTTGGAGTCAGTCTGCAAGTGAAGGGTGGAAAAAAGGAGTTTCTCAGGTTTAGAAGGCCCGGCTGAAAGCACTAAGTGAAGCCCCGTCCTACTGAGAGCTGTGCCTCTGTAAATTACACTCACACTGCTCAATTCATCTATAAAATATCTGATGACACACAACTGCTTCATCTGCAGTGAAAATGTATCATGTAAATCTTGCCATAAAGCACTTGATTTAAAGTGAACTTTAGGATATAAAGAATATTTCAAGAAAAAAAATATATATATTTTTTTAAAGAATTACTTAATTGTAACAATCTGCATAAACAAGTTGAATTCCAATAAGTTTTTCTTTAAATAGCTGTTATTGCAACATGTGGGATTACAGGAATTACTTAACAAGCAAAAGCATGCTTACAAACACTCTTTCATTATGTATGATATCACTGAGAAAGTATGTAAGTGGAAACGACTAGTTTTACATTTTTGGTCATGGGACTCTGTGGCGGCACATGGCCCCTTTGTCAGAGCGGGATTATCAGGAGCGAGCGCTCACAAAAGGAAATGCTTGTGGAGCTACAGTAACAGAAGGATAAAATCAGCCGTGTGATGATTGGGGTGACACATTTGTTTGGCTGTAATGAAAATAAGCCCATTGATGGTGCATTCAGTCATAGGCCCGAGCCCCCCCCCACCCCCTACTCCACATCCTGTCTCTTTATCCTTCATACAAGTGGCAGACAGATAGCGGCTCGGGGGATATTGCAGCAGCCAGTGGGTGAGAGAGGCTCAGTGTGTGTGTGTGTGTGTGTGTGTGTGTGTGTGTGTGTGTGTGTGTGTGTTCGTGCAGACCTGTCAGTCTGTCACTTTACATATACTGCTGATGTGTATGACGGAGCTGTCTCTTCTGCTGCCGGCCACCAGTTTATCAATTTATGTTCATCTGGAGGCTTCAAGTACTTAGAAATACCACACTGAATGACACTAGTGGCATAAAAAAAGTTAATACAGCACTTTTCTTTTCAACTTTATTATACTTTAATAGAAGTTAACAGGGATGCCTGGGTAGCTCACCTGGTAGATCGTGCGCCCCATACACAGAGGCTCAATCCTCGCTGCAACGGCCCGGGTTCGATTCCAACCTGCAGCCCTTTGCTGCATGTCATTCCTCCTCTCTCTTCCCTTTCATGCCTACAAACTGTCCTGTCCGAAGTCCTGAAATGCCAAAAAAAAAAACTTAAAAAAAATAAAAATGAAATACAACATTGTCCATTGTAATGATTGAGCCCCTGAATAAACAAAATAGTAATTATTGAGAATTACAGTTTTATTACAGTTTGTGTTCTGATTTCCTAATTCCCTATCAGCATCTTTTGTTGAAGAGACTGAATTCCCACCAGATTATTGTATAATCTATGTTTTGCTGAATTACAGTATTATGTTGTAAATAAACCTCAAAACCCAATGTAATACATTATAGTTTGAATACAAGAGTAGGGCAGGAAACGCAGCCATATAAAATCTTAGGCCACCGTCTGGCACAACTCTAACATGTGAGACATCACAATGAAGTAAAAGTTTAAATGACTCAGCAACGTAGAAGTTTTGGGGCCTCCTCACTGTCCATATCAATGTATTACTGAGCCATAGCAGAGGACCATAGTGCTGATTAAACATGAGGCCTGATGGTAAACCCAGAGCCCACTTCAAGTGTTTTATCCTGGGATAGCGGCTATGACTCACCCCTCTGTGTGTGTTTCAGCCAGTGGGCATTTGAACACACACAGACAACATACACGGTAAGAACAGCCCTACCGGAAACCTGCCTTCAGTGTACCACAGGGCGACTGTAAGACTTCAGACTCACTGTATCCATCAGAAATCTGCTCGCCACCCATCTGCTCCACTAAAGCCCAGGGCTCAGACATGCCACACACAGGATTCAGATCAGTGTTCAACATGCACATGCTCACACTGCCAAATGTCTCAGTAGCTGCATGCAGCTGTTGTATGAGGACTACTGAAGTGGCTTAGAGAAAATGATAAAGAGAGCAGCAGGCCTTCAAACGCAGGATTTTGATCTGGTCTGGTGACGTGTCGTTGAGCAAGACACTGTGTGTTCTATTGTTAACACTGCACTCACACAGGCTAATATAATTGATTAAGTACAACATTATTAATATTATCGTAACATATGTTACATGAATACAGCTTGTCTGCCCTGAAGCTCTAAGCTGGACCCCTTCCATTCATTTAAAACCACTCGGATAATGTGTGCCTGAATGCCACTTCCTTTCCTCTCGCACACATAAACAGCTGTCCTGCAGTTGCTGCAGCAGTGATTGTCTTTAGAAAAACTAGTTTACAGTGATCACTACATTGGATTGGATATAAAATTAACAATGTACGGTGCATTGAATAATTTTCAATGTATTCTCCAACTTTAACTTATTCCAAAGAAATTCAAATATTTTTAAAGTTTTAAAGCATTTTGATAGGAATTTTATTATATATTTTTCAAAGTAAAATGTTGCTATATTTTGAAATTAAATCCATGGATAATTTTCTAAACACTGAACCTGTGTGTTTAAGCATATGCCTTCATTGCCTACAGTCCTGTAGTAAGTAAATACCACAGAATACAACAGCATTGACGGATGACCTACAGAATATTGGTATTTTTTTGACAGGTAACCTCTTGCAGTTGTGTGAACAATGATTGCCCTCTCCTTAATCACAACAGAAAGTATGTTTGGCAAAAAAAAGTGTCTTATACATTGTGAGACCATGGTTTGCATCCCGTCTCCCACCAAAAGTCAAAGTTTGTTTCTATTATGGGGATCTTTTCCTGGCAAGTACATGTAGTTTAGTTGTCTAAACATAATCAACACCTTAACCACTGCATTTATTACATAAGTAGAAGAAAAACTGTTAGCATTAGCATGAATCATCATCACACAGCAAAGGTCAGTAAAAGAAAAGAGCGCAATGAGGATTTAGCAGCACAAAGATTACTAAAATAAAACACAATCTCCCAAATATTTTCAAATGGCTTCTGTTTGTTCGAGCATCTCCAAACCAGCAGCCCCCACCTCTCCACCTCCAGAATGTCTGAGAGCGCTCTGACATCGTGTTGGTGGTATTAGGTGTTACACAGGGGTCCATTTCCCTCTCAGTTGTCTGAGTGGAACACACCCGCTGCGGCGGGGCTCCCCCTCAGCTCCAAGTGTGACAGTAATTTTACACAGCCGGGGCCCTTGGTCCCGGAGGTGGGCCATTAAAGTTCAGGTGAGGTTAATTACAGAGAATTGTTAAGCCTGCTGCTGTGCGCTGGACGGGTGGGAGGGATTTGACGCCTCCAACGCTGATTTCTGTGTGACACGGCTCCGCCGGCTCCACGGGTGTTCAGCAGCAGATTTACACACAACACCTACAAGCGCCAATCACACACTGAAACAGCTCGAAAATAAACCCCACAACACAGCCACATGAAAAATACTACAGCTTGTTATTACGCTCGAAGTATAAATTACCACACACAACATGCAATTCTCCACATGAAATACACAGAAATTGCTTGTAACTACCTTTAAATAACCAGCAGAATTTAAGAAACTTATTTGCATACACAGAAAGCCATCTCTAAGTTCTACCAAGAGGTTATATTAATCCTGAGGCAAGCCAAAAGCAGGAACTGGAAAACAAGCAGGAAAAAAGTGACTCAAAGATGCAGTCTGCTGTGTTTGAGTAAGGATGAGATTATATTGGATTAAAGGGGATTTTTGCAATGCAAATGAATGCACCTCAAATCAATAAGGCCTGTTCTACTCAATATACAAACTAATTAAGAGGTAATACAATCAAACCAGAATAAAATAGATTGTGCAGCTTCCTCAGAAAGAAATCCAATCAAACCTTTTTATGTGAAAAGATAAAAATCTAAAGCGATCTTTCTTTGTACAAATAATGACCTCGGCTTTGTGTCCATTTAATAAGGAAAACTTGTCTTAAGAGGTTACGCTCAATGTGCATATTCTAATCAATATGAATTACATAGGGTTTTATCTATGTTATCTGGTCCAGACTGCTAAGCTAATTAATGTTTTATCGAGTGTTTTAACTCAATTATTTCGCAAAGTCAAAGAGGTTCAACACAATTTTCTATGAGCAGCCGGAACATTTTCAGTGGAGGGGAGGTAGTCTTTAAAAGAGTCACAACCAACTACTACTAAGACATGACCTAAACTTAGAAATGTATTCACTTTAACTATTTAGATTAAACAAGAGACGGGGTAATGAAAGAATCAGTGTGGTGGACTATTTTGTTTGTTTGTAGAGCAAAATGCCTCTCTGATTCAGCGTAACATTTTGTGTTGTGTCTGCCGGGTATCATTACTAAAGTTTGGAGAGCCCCCCCTCCTCTTGCGCTTCATTCCAGCTGATTGCTCATTTTCTAATGCTAATGGTGCTAGGCTGGGGCTAGGGTTTCTCCCCTGTCAGCTGGCCACTGGGGCTGTGGGACGGATCTAATGGGCTCTGACAGGAGGGAACTGATCTCATTCAAAGGGGATTTGATATGTGGCATGAATGTGGTGACCCTCAATAGACATATTAATGACCGTTATCATTCACAGACTTTGTGCCATTCATAAAGCCCCTTTTCTGTTGGATGCACCGGTGCTGCACGAAATGCCATGACTTATGGATGAGCTGGCCATATATTGTTTTCACTGCCTTTTAGGTAACATGTCAAAATGACTCAGAGCTCTGCTCCGGTGGCAGAGGCGGTGGCTGGTTGAACGGTTTGAGCAGCATAGCGCAGTAAATAATAACATGGTGGGTGTTGTTTACAATTCAATTACGACCACACGCTGGCGGAGAAAAAGACAAAAGCCTACAGTCACAGGAGACATCAGTATGGAGTCACTCAGTCAATATTTAGCTTCGCCCACACTGCTACTTATGACTGAGGCTTCTCTTCTTGCATTCAAAGTATTGTTTGTGCTCATTTTTCAATATTACTGCCTCTACCCCAAGGTAAGCAAACGTAAGAAAAACAGAAAAATCGTGAGAGGATCAAGGGGAGGTTTAAATTACTGCAAATCTGGCGGTAAGATGTTTTTTTTGATAAACAACATAGAATTTAGCAGCAAGTGCTTGCTGGCCAAAACATGAAAATACATGAAAAGGCATTATTGTTAGAGCACAGTTTATAAAATAAATGATTGTATAAATAATATTTGAATTATATCCACCAGAATACTTTGTGTGCTTTCCCATCACCATCCAACAAGTTTCATAAAGCACTGAAAAACGTGACTGGGCCAAAAAGAAAAAATAAGGCTACAATCAGCATGTGGACGCTTTTGAATAAACAAGTCCTAAAAAGGCACAGCACTGCTTGTGCACAAAATGGAGCAGCCACAATTAAATGTCTTGGGCAGGATGTTCATCAGAGTGTGGTTTTCCAAAAAAATCCCAAACAAATCTAGCCTGTCTATAAATGGGAGAAACAGCCAGAAAAGTCATATTCAGCCATACGTGCATCCGGTGAGAAGTGAAGAGGAGCGATTCTTCATTACACAAGGGCAACCGCTGCAAACACATGTGGTCGAGTGGCTGCAACTTGAGCTATTCCTCCTGGTACCTGGCTAAGATATCTGTCAGAAATCCACGAACCCTTCAAAAGAACAACAAACACATGATGCAACATTCAAAGGTTCATGCATCCTGTATTAATCAACAATCGGAAAAAATATATTCATCATCATGTCACATGAACATATTTTATTTTTTGGCAAAAGGAAACAAACAAAATTAAAGTCTGCTTTGAAATCAAAGAGACGTGCGTGCGTTTCTGAAATAAGTACATTTGTACCATAAAAACGATTACTATTACAAATGTATCATCAACCTCTGATTTTAGGGTTACTATGATTAATTATGAGCATATTCCACATGTTTTCCATTCCCCCATTTTCCGTGCATGCTCTATTAGCAGAGCTGAGGTGCAGATACGAGCATAGCAGCAGCAGCAGCTTGGGAGGTGCTGGGAAGTGTTTCTTGGCAGCTGCACAGGAAGTTACATCCCTCCACACATCGAGGTGTCACCAGCAGTATTTTAACATTTCCAATTTTAATCTCAGATTCCTGCCATGTGTCAACTTCAAAATCAAGTTCCGCTCCTGCATCCCTGCTGCCTCCTAATAACAATCTGTGCACTGCCACGAGAAGCCACAAAGGTGCCCGGCCCCACTCGCTTGCTTTGTTCTGCTCATTGTTTAATTTATCAAAAGTTACTTACAAAGGTCTGTTTTAAGCATGTTTCAAAGCAAGATGCAATGTTACGTTTACTGAAAATTATTTGAAGTGCAGGGTATGAAACACATGGCTGATACTTGATCATATGCTTGCCATTAGGGATGAATGAAATATGCTTGATATAGTAATAATAGCAGTAATTATGCTACTTTATACTTCTCCTCTGCTACAATTCAATGAAAACTTCATTACTCCAAATCGAACATGCACATGATCATCTTGTGAAATAATGATGCATTGTTATAGCTTAAACTACTAAGCAAAGTAGTCAAAATTAGCTCCACCTCAAGCCACTACAATCTTTAAATATTATTTACCAATTCACATATCAATAACTGCTGATAATCCAAAAATATACTATAGATAATTATATAAAGCTGACGCAGTACTTTTACATTTGACATTCACCTTATAATACTTACAAGTAATATTTTTGAATGTAAGATTTTTATTAGTAACAGTATTTTTACATTTTAATATTTCAACTTTTACCTAAGTAAGTAACCACTGATGTTTGTTAGCAAGTATTTTAGGAATAGAGGGAATTTTTCAAGGTAAGACAGAAAGAAATAGGCCAACCAAAGTGCTGATAATGTACAGGTACATGTATCGTGATTCACACTGAGCATTTAATGAACAACAATCACTGATTAAACATCCTAAAGCAGATGTAACAAAAGAGCCAAGTGAGCACCAACAACATTACCAAAGTGCTGTTCTTCACACTGAGGCCGAGGCAGCAGGACATTTATGCCTGGCTTCCTCCACAGCCTGGAAAATCCTCCACACATTACTACCATTGTGAGAGCTACTTTGCTTTCACAGTCCAAAGATCAAAACAGCAGCCATGTTTCCAAGGAACAAATGTCTTACCAGCTGGGCTGGTGTGAACACAGATATAATGCTGACAGGAAGCCGAGGCAGTCACTTGTAGAGCCAATTATGGGCAGAGCCGTGGGGGAAGGTTTACAAACACCGCTTTTCTTGTGTCGCGCTACTCGGAGGTATATGATTAACTTCCTCGCCAAAAGTACCCAGGCAGCCCGGAGTCTGCCCTGTTTGTAGGTGGCAAAGCTGGTGAGTCGTGGCACAGCCCAGCCGACACCAGACTACCGAGCAAAACAAAAAGTGGGCTGCTGCCGAAAGGTTTTTTGTTGTTGTTTTTATTACTGACTGTACTTGCACATTCTTTGGCTTTTAGTGGTTCTTCTTTAGGACATGTTTAACCGTTTGGCTGAGTTTTACAGTGTTGCTATCACTGCGAGAATGCGGGTTATAGGCCTCTCCTGAAGCCACAGAGGCTCTGCGTTCTCCATTGGAGTCAGGAGGAATTCAAATTGACCCATCCGAAGAAAATACCTTTGCTTTCAGAAGACTAATTACAGGCCTTTCCCATGAATGGAGGTTGAAGGAGCAACTTAATTAAGCAGTCTCTAGATTACCCTGCATTATTATGCTGCTGCATTCCCTCAACCAATATCATTTTCTGGAGGATCACAGGATTTCTACTCAACAGTTGCATTAAAAATAAAATTGAAAAAAAAGTAATCCCCTGGTATTCAATCTAGTTTGAATCAAAATAAATAGTGTCGACAGTAAGTGCCTCCTCCCATGTGGCATTGCCATGGTGGCAGAGCAGGGTTACCAGCAAACAACGGCCTGGTTTAGCAGCCCTCCTTCACTGTCAAATTTAAAAAAGTTCCTTTCCCCACATGTGCCCCATTTGTGCAGCCTTTTCTGACTAATCTGACTTGCTCAAGAGATTCCCTTCATCTTAAAGGTCATTTCATTCAACTGGGCAACAAACAGAAGTGAATATAACTGTCCCCAATCTTTCCCTTGCAGAATTCATGCTTGAGTTGGCTCAAATAAAGAAGGTCCCTGCCAGCTAGAAGAAGGAGCTCACAATCAGCTCTATAGGGGCAGCTCTATAGAAAAGACTCCCTGTATCATACAGTCCTCCTTTACAACTCTACATTTCCATTTAATGACACCCTACATATTAACCCTGGTCAGCATCCAATTACACAGAATAAGTGAATTATCTGTGCCAGCATGTAATTTGAAAATGTTTTTCATGCAATGCGGGGACAAGGAGGAGCGGAGGGGGCCTTTTTTTCATCAATCCAGTGTTCATTAAAGTGCGAGCTTGTGAGTTATTTCGAATCCATTAACTCTAAATACAGGTAATTCCCAGCCCCTTTTTACACAGGACCACCGAGATTCCCTGTCATGGAGTATTATAGGGGTGTAGAATGACACCAACACAACTGATTTGATGAGCTTTCCTCCCCAGGCCTGCGCTCAACCAAACAAACTGGCCGGGCAACCAGCAGCGCTCCATTCATATTTAATTACAGCCTGCCGATATCGCTCGCGGATAACGTTACACATGGCAAACATGGAGGGAAGAACTGCTATGAAATTTGAAAATATAGTGAGAATGTCTAAAATGTTCTAAATGTAGTTAACATGATATCATTTTTTATTCAAGACACACAAAGAGGATTTTGGATTATTTTATCCAAATCAGATAAATAGAGAGTCAGTGAGGGCAGCACCCAAGTCGCGCATAATGGCATGTAAATAACACCAGGTGGTGAATATTAAGTATCAAACGTGGGACACAGCAGTCTGTGTCACATGACCCACCTCTGTGGGTGTAAAGTCACTGCTGGCCTCCCAGGCGACAAGCTTGTGTGTGTGTGTGTGTGTGTGTGTGTGTGTGTGTGTGTGTGCGGGTTGGTTGTAGCAACCAATGTAATAATTTAAATTAATATAGTGCATTTCATGAAACAAAGGACGCTTTACACAACTACAGGGGGACGAGGGAAAAGAAATAGAAGGCCAACACATACACCAACTAAAAGGAATAAAATGCCCATGCTAAATGGAAGGGGGGGTGTAATTTAATGTTGACTACTGAAGTACAACCACATCGCGCAATCTAAAGTTTTTTATGAATGAAATAGACATATTACATACCTGAGGGCCAATTCGGGGACATTTTTGAATCATTTACAATCCTGTAATTGTCTCCATCTGTTGATAGCCAGACCGAGTGTGACTCGGATTTCGCCCGTCGTCTTTCATTTTCCCTTTTAGCTTTTAGTTGTTCTTTGTTCAATTTCCTTATTTTCTGTGATGGCCCTGCCCCAATATCAGCCATAACTACAACAGATAACTTCTAAAATAAAATGAAAATACAAGTAGGCCTATATTAAGAAATCGCCTGCTACCCTTTACCTGACTGGATACAATAACAGAGGCTTTTTCGGTGTTCAGCCGAAATCGGTGACCCGTCCGAATGTGTGCTCTGTAGCGCCGTCTACATGCCATAAATCATTCTGCGACTTTGCTTGAAAAAACCGACCCGGGCAGAGGCATTAATAAAAACTATATAAAAATATCATTCTTTACACTGTTAGTCTCGTTTGCTGTTACAGGTCATTTGTGATTATCAGATGGAACATTGCACACATTGTTTCATAAACATTTAAAAGTTACAAATAGTCACTTTAAGTTTAGAAAAAGATCAGGGTTGGGGTTAAAATCAGTACATCTCTTAAGTTACATCACTTCTGATTACGCATGTGATGCAGAACGTGACATAGTTCCGTTTGTTCCGTTTGTTCCGTTTGTTCCGTTTGTTCCGTTTGTTCCGTTTGTTCCATTTGTTTCGTAAAGTTGAAGAAAAAAAAACTCACTGTTTACTTTTATTTTTAAACCGGGCACAAACCCAGGTCTCCTGGGTAAGAGTCCTGTGTTTGTTTGAAACACACTTTTATAATGTGCTCTTATACATTGTATGGGGGCGTTTTTTCGGAGTAAGATAGTCTCGAATCATCACCAGTCTAATGTTTGTATTCTTGATCCTCCATGTGTGTATGATAGACTGTCATGAAGAGTCGATATCTTTGAAATTAGACACTCACACACACTACCTTACCTTGTGCTCCATAGTATATGTACAGTAGGACAGGTTCATTTTCAGCTGAGAGCTATGACATGGATAAGAAACTAATGATAGACACGTACAGACACATATACACACACACACATGTCACACACACGCACGCGCGCACACACACACACACACACACACACACACACACACACACACACACACACACACACACACATACACACACACACACACACACACACACACACACACAGTGAGCCATCGTCTCTTGGCGCCTGTCACTCAGCAGGGTCCTGGAATATGCACCAGGGCCATCGACAGGCGTCTGTGTCAATGCCTGACAAACCTCAAGGCACCAGGCTGTAATTGGAACGAGTGGCCTAATCCTCAGATCAAGACAGACTCATTGACAACCTAAGCGGGCAGCAATCCCGGCAGCGCCTTATTAGTGGAGCTGGCCTCTTCGCTGGGAGCACTGATGTCATCACAGCCAGCCAAAGAAGCTGCCTTGGCCAGTTAAGGCATTTTCACAAAAACGCACAATAACAGTGGTTTTCGAAAAACGGACATATTATATGGGGTGTTGTGCTGTATTTTTTTTTAACTTTAACATGAAAAGAAACATTTTATTCATGTTTTTCCTACACACATTCACATAGTAAATTTTTTTGTGCTAGTTCAAATATATCCATAAAAGTCACACATTTGTGGTCATTTCATTTTACATTAATCACATACATTACTCCTGTCTCGGTATAATTTTCAAACCTATTATATCGTTTATGAAAAGTAGAAATATATACATTGCAATTACACTGGCTGGCGGGACACCACATCATATTTCAGTGATAATAAATGGTTGTGTTGCAGGTGTTTTAACAGTAGTTATAGCTGCTTTGGTTAGACCATTAATTAGTTGAGAAACAGACATTTCTATGACATCTTAGCTAAATGTTGTAGATTTATGCATAGTTATGATAATGATGTATAATCCTCCTCATCAACTAGGCTAATGCTCACTCTCCTGGCTTGCCTGCTCCCAAATGTCTCTCATATCAACAGTGACTGTCTGTGTAGTATTTAAACTTTTGAGATTTTATTGGTGGTACAATCCCTAACCAATGTGTTGAGTGCACAACCCCATACACACTAGCATAGAAAAGTGAAACATCAGTGATGGAAGATTACTCCACCCAGTCAAGCCTCCTGACTGTAGACAGTGCAGTACATGTTAGGAATCACTCAGACTAACACAGCTTGCATCGCTTGGAGCAGACAGCTAGCAGATAGGCTTTCGCACCCCTTCAGTCTCTGTAAAAAATAGCCACAGTGCTCTCTTGAAATTGCCCTGTGTCCCTCTCCCTCACCTCCCAGACTGGTAATCTGCTCTCTGATGGAGGGGAGCATGTAACAGAGGTCGGCTCTGACACCTTCTTGGCAGAGCCACAGAGCCTGGCTCCCAATCCCCTTCACAAAAGCCAAGATGCCCTAAAACCTCCAACAAAGTGTGTGCATTTGAAGCCCCTTCTGACTGCCTGAGATCTCCTGTCAATGATAATATAATATCAGAGGTTTTGACATGAACAGAGATACACAGTATGTACGCTCAAGATATAACACGTTTTAGATCAAATATCTTAGATAAGGTGTCCCAACTGTATGAATGCATCCCTAACAGACCAGCAGAAGGAAAAGCAAGTGGAATGCACATGTAGAGATTATTTACCTACATATAATTATTATGTTTCAAATTATAATATGCTGCCATGGCTAAAATGGTCATATGATATCGCAATTAGTTGCTGCAACTACTTTCAAAGAACACAAAGTGTACTTTTCTCTCAACGTGCTAAGTAGTACTTGGCAAAACCTGAGAGACATCAACCTCAGGCAGAGCATGACATGAGTGTTTCTGTGAATGTATGTGTATGTATGTGTATGCATGTATGCGTGTGTGTGTGTGTGTGTGTGTGTGTGTGTGTGTGTGTGTGTGTGTGTGTGTGTGTGTGTGTGTGCGTGCGTGTGCGTGTGCGTGTGCGCGTGCGCATGTGCGTGTGTGTGTGTGTTTGTAGTTCCTGGCTTTTGTAAAGGCACTGGGAAGCTTGAGCAGTCCACCCAGGCATGCCTGTGCAGTGTAACCAAGGCTGACTGGCTGACCTCAGACTGTGTGGGCCCTTTAGCAGAAGATGAAGGAGCTTTTTCATTGACACAGGAACAGGAGGTATCGCCTTCCCTTAGCAGCAGCACTCATTCATGCCAGACACAATGCGTTATTATTGGTTTTGAATTGAAATGTTAATTTCGGGAACTGGGCAACTGGGCCTGAGAGCTTGCTCTGCTCATTTCTCATTTTTCACTTGGCTGAGGTGGTCTGTTTTGGTGTGGAGAGTTAACCCCCAGCTCTCCTTGTATTACAGCATATGGAATAGGCCACAAACGCTACATGCTTGAGCTTTCAACATTTGGACTCATACTGGATGTTGAGCAATCCAGAGATGGGGACTGGACATAAGTGAGACTCGGACTTGAGTCGCATTTATGTCCAGTCCCCATCCTCAAAAGACTTCATACTCGACTCGGACTCGAGATGCGGGACTTGTGAACAATTTTTATTTTCAGGATAGGTCTGATGAATGTTATTCCCCTCCCTAAGTAACCTATAACCTCCCTATGTAACATGTAATACGTAACGTATCTGCTGCGCGCGGCCACATGTGAAAGAGGACAACAAACATGTTGACCGCACCGGCAGCTGCTGTGCCATTCATCATAAGCTTTGGCTTTAAAAACTTTATACAACAAGGCCCAAACAAAAGAAGTGCTGAATGCAAAATATGTGGACTCTAGATCAAAGACTTGAAACTTGACTTGGACTCTAGCTCAGAGACTGAGCATCTCTGGCTCCATCATACAAAAGCTAAAAGGTTAGTGGTAAGAGGTGGAGACACCGGTCCATACCCAGGGAGCAGTCACTATTGATCCTGAGGCCATGGAGGAAAAACCAGTTCTTTCAGGGCTGGTGGTGTGAGGTAGGCAGGTCAGCACTCTGCTGTGCAGCCTCACAGAAATGAGTGCATCAGCAGGCCGGCAGATCTATATGACGGGAATTAAACAACATAATCAAATTGTTTGCGCAACCATTTAGCATCTCATTCCCTCACTGCCCTGGGCCAGACTGACCACTGGAGACTGGCCATCCACAGCAGTAACAAAGTAGGGCAATAACTAACAGCGATTAAAGGAATATTGATGGCCTGTGACACACAGCATCCTGAAAAATGCTATTTGCTCAAATAGCTGCAATAATTAAGTATATGAGGGTCAGTCACTTTTATCTGCTGCTTTTATTTGGATCGATTATTTAGTAAACTGGCCAAGCCTCAGAGAGCATTATTGCTGAGTGGGGTGTTGATTTCATAGCGCAAGTGCTTCAGCCAAGTCACACAGTAGCAGCTCACAGCGGAAACACAGTGGAAGAGTTTCCAATATTACTTATATGGAGAAGGAGGGAAAGAAACAAAATTGCGCAACTATCTCTGTAAAACATTTTTTTGATATGAGCTGGAATTTTACACTGACACTTGCTGTACATGTTGACCTGGCTCTGTGCTATCTGAGCCCTTAAAATCACTTCATTCTGTGCTTTCATTTCACATTATGTTCTTGATGGCTGAAAAACTTTCTTACTTTTCCCAGATATGAAAACAAGCCTATAGGCCTGGTGTAAAATATTCTCACCACTGATTGATAAAACTTTTGGCTGTGTGAAAACCTCCGTGCATTTAATGTGATGCCATGGTTAAAAATAAACTAGGCTGTTTAGAGGCTTCTTTCCCAGTTGATTGATTAAACATTAACCTGCTGGATCTGGGATATCTTTTATTAATCACAGGTGGCACAAACTTAACTGAGCATGAGGAAGGCATGTTCAAAAAGGCACTGACAGCACACTATACAACACACACACACACACACACACACACACACACACACTAACACATGCATGAAATCATATAATTATAACATATGCCATTTAGTGGATGCTTTAATCCGATGAGTGATGCAGTTTTAGTGCTGGCGGACCCAGTGGGATTTAAACATCTAACTCTGGTGGTGCAATTGAGTTATACACCCAGACACACACATGCACACACATCTCCATATCAAGCAGCACATTGTGGGAATTGCCATGACCTAATGCATTTCTTATCTAACATTTGATTACACATTTCACAGAGGAAACCATTTTCCTCTCGCCCACAACAAGATGTCCAATGAGAAAACCAACCTTGACTAAAGAAGTGAGGAGTATTTAAATGAGTGGGTGGCAGGACTGTGATTTTAACCTGTTAGATACAGTACAGCAGCCCAAATTCCCATAAAAGACAGCAGAGTAAAATCTCTATCAGACCTTCCTCATTTTCCCACAGTAAATGACCGTGAGTAGAGGAACCTATCACACTATAATAACGTCACTGAATATTCAGCCACTGTAGCAGGCCATTTCTTTGATCTAGCACTGATGTGGGTGGCCGGTATCCACAACTACAACAGTTTTCAATTTAAGTCTGACAGAGCACTGAACCTGCCTCCGAAATAGCTACGTTTTTCTTGCTGTAACCACGGGTGACTTTTTTGTGCTCGAGGAGGCTTTTATGAGAAAATTGACAAAGTAAATATCCTTTCAGCTTTTTCCCTGATGAATAATGTACGCACAAGCTGATGGACTGCTTAGAAAAAAAAAATTCCAACAGCTTCAGGGTTGTCCATGCACATCAGCTGTCATTGTGTGATGTGGGTGGCGGTCCTGGTGCGGGGGCTTACGGCAGCACACAGGTGCCCTTTTCACTCCTAGGCCGAAAATGACAAATTCAATAAACTCAAGACATCTCTCCGGAGCACCTATAGAATCAAATACACCTGACAAGCGGCTGAAGGGCTTCTTCCTAGTCGCTCTGACACCCCATCCTGACGCTCAATATCAATATCTCTGCGGCCGTGGAATATCTTTCCATCTCACTAGCATGCTTTGACACTGTGAGAAAGAATAAGAATATGTGTCAGAGGTTGTGGGACTCGAGGTAAGATTGCGATGAGGAAATTGAATCTGTGAGATGACATTAACAGAGAGTGTCCCCAACTTTGTGTGTGTTTCAGCCCCAGAGCAGACAGGCTTGGCTAGGGTTACCAACCGTAATTCTGATGGTGAAAGGGCCACAATCAGCTTACTTAATCTTGAAGCTGTTCTTTAAAACCAAAGAAAGACGATCTGTCTCCATTCTACTGTACAAAACAAGGAAACGTGATTCATCTTAAAATGGAAATGCACATTAAATTAAATTTGCCTTTCGGGGCAATGAGGACAACCCTTGACTGCAGGGTTTTTTGTGATTACAAAAAAGGTGCTTGTAGTCTGACAAAAGACCCAGTCTCATAAACCTATCTTGACCTGAAAGAACAAACCCTAGACATCAAATTTTAAAGAATTAGCATCACAATGGGCTAAATGTCCCCCTTGTAGTAAAAGCCCAGTAAAACGGGCTTGCAATTTCAGTGGTGATGATAAACTGGGAGACGTAGATAGCGGGAGCACTGTGCGTGAGACAAACCCTCACTGTATGTTCATTAGCATCCCTGAAGGTTCCCATCTGACGATGAGGGAAACAGAGCACTGTGGTCGTCCTGCAAGCATGAGTGCCTTATTAAAGAATAGGCCAGGGAGCCTCAAGTTTGGTGAGTCTGGTCCACCAGGAGCTCACATCAGGGCTCCCACCTGTTTGTCTGGGTACTCATTTGATACAATAGGTCATGAAATGCAATATGCGCCTGTGCCTCTCTTTCTCACCACTCAAAGCGAAGGAGCGGATGAACTGCAAGATAAATGACATTGACATTTGGATAGTCTCCAGATTGCTGTGCCATAAAAATAAACCATGCAAAGATAATCTCAAAAGACCAAAGCACAACTTCAATGGAGAGCAAACAGGAGCAGAATGAAGAAAAAAAAATCTGTCTGGTTTTGAGCAGGATGGATATTCCCTAGAAGACTTTGATTGCTCGTCTGTGATAACTGTGAGAGTGTACAGGCCTGAAAAAATCCTGCTCCATGTTTGTACTTACAATCTGGAGGTCTTGTCTTCCAACCAGCTGTGTACACGCTGCAGACAGGCTGCATTTTCCACAGGAAGCACGACGAGAGCCGCAGGAAGACTAAACCAGCATGAAATGGCTGGAGGAAAATGACAAAGCAAATTAGAGGCTTATACAAAATAAATAATCACTTTTTTTATACAATAAAATACAAACACAGGCCATTTTAGGGGAATTAAAGGCAGCACAAAACCGCCAAACAATTATCAGTGAGAACCGTACGACATATACATACTTTAGGGCTTCAACTTACCCACAGTATGATTTAGACTGATATTTTTCAACATAAACACACTAGAGAAGTGTGTTTTTGCAGGAAATAGGCCTCTGAGCAGCTCTATCACCTGCGTGTGATTGACAGAGTGGGCAGGTGTGGCGGTGCATCCGGGGAAAGTGAACCACAGCCGGCTACATGAGGCTCACCATTTGTTCTCTGCGGGTCTTTGATCTCCCAGCGGTGGGCCAGAACCTCAGTGGGGAGTCCAGGCCGGGCCCCAGGCTACGGTTTGTATCGACTCAGGAGGGCTGACAGCAGAAGGCAGAAGATGTGGAAGGGGGCCCCATCTTCCCAAGATCGCCTCCGTGCAGCTTCATCTCAACCTGACCTGCACACCGAACCGAAAGACTGTGGAGGGTAGAAACAAGAGATGTTAAACAGATTTTACTCCTGAATTAAATCCCCCTGATGCTGCTTGTTGATGAGTCAAAAAGCAGTTTGATAATTGTTTCATTAATTTTTTTTTTTTACTTTTTTTCTTTTTGCCTTTTCTCCTGACATACTAGAGGGAACACCCACACACACACACACACACACACACACACACACACACACACACACACACACACACACACACACACACACACACACACAAACACACATCTAAACAGTTGTAGGGCTCATATTTGTTTCTCAAGCCATTTAGTTTAGTTTAGTTAGAGTAACAAATTATTCTATTCCCAGTTTTTTCTTACATGGATGGCATGTGCTATAAAAGAAATATTTTTTCAAATTTAAAATACCCATGAAGCCATTTAGTTTCATTATAAAATATCCAACTCATAAAAACCATTTAGACAACACAATAATAAGTACAAAATAATTTCCTTAACACAAGTTAAGTTACACTGGAAACAAATGATCTTATTTTTGCAGTGTGGCAGCTGAGCATACAGCCCTTACTTAGGAAGGCCAAGCCTTTAATGAACCTTCAAGTGTACAGTAAGTGGACAGGAGTGGCTTACAGCTAAAGAGAGTAATGTTTCTTTGCTGATGGTTCCCATCCTCTCCAGACACCGCAGCGAAAGGCCATCAAGCCATTTAGCTCAGACAGGGGAAAAAATAACCAACACTAAAATCAAAACACATTAGATAAAATGTCAAGAATAAATCAAAATAGCCTAGGCAGGAGTGTGTTTGTTTGAAGCTGACATGCAGTGTGTGTTCATCTCTCCTATGAGTGTGTTTATAATATAAAGTGTACATAATCTCTGCACCCCAAAAGCACATTGTCAGCGTAGCTGCAGAGCAGTGGATGAGACTCACAGCACTACAATAAATTGTGACAGTGAACAGGGCAGACTGGGACAGCCCCTCTTAGTCTGTAGCGATTGTGTTTCAGTGTGTTCGCCCGACTCTTCCTGTGGTGCTCTGTGTTGTGGAGCAAAAAGCCACTGCTGGGAGCCACAGTGGAAGAGATCAATTGTACACATTCCTGCCACCTGAGATTCAAGTGTTTCTGTAATACTGCACAGCTCAATCGATACTTAAGCGAGGAGCCGAGAGGGAAGAGCCCAGTCCATGCTTATTGGTGGTACTACTCACACACAGATAAAGCATGCATTTACTCCTGTATATTTCTGCTTCACCTGTTAATAGAACAGAAAAAAATATTTAAACAACAATAAACAAATGCCTATATCTTCGAGGCTGAAGTATTCCTGTAACACTACTGCAGTTATTAGCACTTTTGTGAATCTTTTATGTTGGAATTTTATTTTTTGTTTTCTCATTTCACATTTTACTTTTACTTGTATTTATAATAAAATAAACCATTAGAAATAACGCCTTGGAAATAATAATAAAACAACAATAACAACAGCAATAATAGTATTATTATTATTATTATTATTAATAATAACTGTATAATAATAAAAGAAAAGGCAAAGGAAACGCAGAAGTAGAATAAGTCAAAGTTATAAATGTATGAACGTATTTGTCATAATTAGCAGAGCAGTAAGAATGTAGAGCAGTTTTATTTTTCTTTCTGTCCTTTGAAGGAATCTCTCAGGAAGCCGATGTGCTGCACAAACAGAGCTCAGGGGAACAGATGTGACTGTTAAAAAGAAAACAGGCACTGTGGGCAAGGATCATTTAGCTTCGACGTCTTGAAATATAAAACGTAAATATTGGGGATTTCGGCTTTGTGAAGAGGAGGGGAGAGCGCCGGGGATGCTGGGCAGAAATGAACAGATCCTGTATTGCAGGATGTGCAACGATGTGTTAAATTAAATGCAGCTGTTGAAATACAAAAGGGGGACATTTTCGGTTTGAATAAAAAAAGGCAAGGCAAATGCCTTCAAAGCCGTCAAAGGCTTTATCCGGATAACCGTGTGATCGTTTTGACAACTTCTTTTGAGGCTTTGTGGCAAATAATTAGATCGTCACATTCTTATTAATGAACGTAGCCTATGTTTAAAAAAAAGAGAAAAAAAATACTCGGAAGACATACACTATAAAATGCCGACTGCATCCCTAACACCTTAATAATGCTGGTTTGTGTCTTAACTTTCGGGTCCAGACAAAACAAAATGTGTCCCCGCTGAGAACGTGCATACATTAATGGTAGGAGGGAACCTTTTCCTTTCTGCGTAAAAAGCCTCGAATCTACTTGATTCCGAGGATTAGCGATTAATTGGCGATTTCAAGCACCGGCAGCGGAAATTATGAGGTTAAAACTGTGATCATTTTAAATTAAAGAGCAGGGAAGCTCACAGCATTAATGACTGTATCCAAGCCCCCGTGTCTGCTCCTACTGCTTGTCAGTGAAAGGCCCTGGGCCACACATTATTCAAAGACAACAAGTAATTGTATTATTATTTCTGCTCTTCTTTCACACGAATCGGTGTTTGATGTGTGCAAATAATTATTAGTATCTTTCCAATGATATGACAAATAAGGAGTGAATAAGAGGACACACACAATGTTTCTTTTGGAAAACTGATGTATTTGATTATTAGAGTAAAGAATTACAGTATCTTAGTTGTTAGTAAGTATTAAAGTGTAGAGAAACTGGACCCATAAAGATCTTCCAACTTTCCAAGAAAGTGCATGTAACAGTCCGAAGGTTGTCAAACCCAATATATATTTATATTTATAAAAACACTATCATTTTGTCCCCTGGCCGTGATGGACTTCTCTCGTGTGAGCTCTATGTACATTTTCTTACGAGGGAGTTTGTATTTCCACGTCTGAACGTATTTACAGAAGCTTCAACACGTAACTTTGCACTTGATGTCGGTGAGGATGCTGGGACATAGCAGCAACGTGGAAATCCAGCTGAGAAACTGAAGGAGAATCCTGCTCATTTGATTGGCTGTCTCAGTTCCAAAAGCCAGGAAATAGGCCAGACCGAATGTTCCCTTCTGTCTTGCTTTCAACAACACCAAAATACGAGCAACGAAAAAAAGAGATTGAGAAAAAAATGGAAGTAAACAAAAAGTAGAAAGTACAATACACAGAAACGGTAACAACAAAACAAGTTAACACTAAAGAAACCCTTGACATGTAGCAAACTTCAATGTTTTGTCTTCCTTAAATAAAATAAAGGTAAATAGCAATTTGAAAGAAAGGAACTACCACATCATTTAGTCCCTTGCCTGAATTTCATTGTTTTGCTTTGATGAGGGGAAGAGGGCATGAACACACAGATGTTAGACCAACTACAGAAGATCAGTGTATATTATTTACAGCAAGTCTGTTTGCTTATAACAGGGCTAATGCATCACATGAACATCGACAGTTCGGTTATAGCTACTACAGACAGAAAATAACTTAATGCCAAGGTAAGGTTATCTACCCAGATATTCTAAGTTTCAAAAGCACATTTTTTTAAGCACCCATACATACCCATTCTGGCTTCAAAACAAACAAAAACCTAACTGTTAATGCTTTCACTTGGTTTCAAGCAAGGTTATAATCGCTAATAAATAAGCTCCATAAAACTATAACATGTACATTGTACAAAAAAAGCAACTTGTCTTCACACTCATGTTCGTAAAGATTTAATGGCGAGCAAAGCAGTTCAGTTGATTTTGTCCCTGTCTTGTTCTCTTTCTTTCTCTTCTTCTGTGTAACTACATATGTGTACAGTGTGCCTTCAGGCATCTTCATCTGTCTGTGTGCAACTGAGGACATACACTCTAACTGGTGACAATTTCTTTATTGTCCTCGATGAAGCGTGTGAAGCGGAAGTGGGCCCCGTTCTCTGTGTTGGCCATTTTCTCCAAACCAGCAAGAGCAGCGTTGGGTTCCATACTGTGTAACTTGTCTAGGCTGCCGGTCAGGCCACCAATGGGAGAGCTACCCCCATTTCCCAAACCACCTGACATGGGTGGGATGCCTCCATTCTGGATGACAGAGATTTCATTTGTCTTCATTGCCAGGCCGTTGGAGAAGGCTGCAGCGTACTGGTTCCAGAAACTGGCCGGGTCCCCGTTGCTTGCCCTTGATGCCATGTCCTTCTGGAAGATCTCAGGAAACTTGACTGGGTTGGTACCCAGGAAGGCCATTGGCCCATCCACGGAAAGCCTGCGGCCACGTCTGGCAGGAGCGCTGTTCCACATGTGTGTGCCCATGTGGACCTACACAGAGAGGGAGGGAGGAGAAAAAAAAGGGGAACAAAAGGGAGGGAGGAGAGAGACAAAGCAATGAGAGGGATGACAATTAGTGATGTTTATAAACTAGGCCACAAGAGCTGCACATGAGATGATGCAATGGAAAAAATAATAATAATGCCTCGACTCCAAATTAAAATAGCTTCACACCCTGTGTGCAGCAGACCAGTTAGTTGCTTATGCTGTGATAGGTACCAGCATGGAGTAAACATCTTATTTTGGAAAGACTGATACATGCTGTTTAATCTAAACCTTAATTTGCTCATCTCACAAGGGAACCACAGGGCTTGGGGTAAAATTGCACTGTCCAGTTTCATTGCTATCGCCAGTATTGCATGTGACATTTCACCTCTGGCAATACCCTTTCCATGACAAAGACAATACATTTTTTTCCCTTTTTTTCTGCTTCATAATAAAAAAGATATATTCAACTAATTGTGTTTTAAGGTATTTTATGTACAACCTGCTACAAAAAAGTTCAGACTTTTCTGTGTACTTTACTGGAGAAACTTTAACACAAAAATGCAGCTATCTTTTAAAAAGACCAGTTTCAACCAAAAGCCAGAGCTTTCAAAATTAAAAATTAACATTCATCCCAAATTCCTTCTCTAGGATTACGGATTGACGCACTAAATAATAATTATCCTAAGTTTCACATAATTAAGTTCACATAATTCTCCCCAGTTTCTGTAGATCATTGAGCAGGATCCCTTTCTCAATGATTTATGCCTGTGACAGTTTTCACAGAGTGTGTTATGGAAAACTACAGACTGACCTAACGCACAATGATTACCTCTGATAATTAATTCTGTGCACTGAATCATTCTTAGCTGATTACATTCTAGAATTCCTACCTAATAATCATATTAGTTGTGTGATTCAGCCTTTCCACTAAGGTAAGTTTTTCTCAGAGAGCTGCTCTTTTCATTAATTATACAACATTACCACCTCTTGATGCCGAGTGCACTGACACGCCGTATGAAACTAAATAGGAGCTCTGAGACTCATTTTTCACAAACATTCTCATGCACAAACTTTAAGGGGACCAACCGTTTTCTGGATGTTTCAACATTTACCTTGAGATTTCCTTTGGTGGTGAAAGCCCGACCACAGATACTGCAGGCAAAGGGTTTCTCCCCTGTGTGGGTTCGCTCGTGGATCTGTAGAGCACTGGAGGAGGAGAAACACTTCCCACAGGCGTTGCAGAAGTGTTGCTTGGGTGTCCTGCGTGGCGGAGCAGCGGAAAGCACAGGGGAAGTGGAGGCAGATGATGTGGCCAAGCAAGAGGGCATGTCCTTGTTCTCTGGGTGGAATCCATGCAGAAAGCCGTTGACCTCTGGTTTGTTAAGAGAGCCCACAGAGAGCAGGGAAGGGGTTGGGCTGGAGGACAGGCTGGTGTTTGACGGCTCAAAGAGCTGTGAGGGCAGGTCTCTCATTTGATGGGTTAGCATGTGCTGCTTGAGGTTGCCCTTGGTGGAGAAACCCCTGTTACAGGCCGTGCAAATAAATGGTCGTTCTTTGGTATGGCTTCGATAGTGAATGTCCAAGGCACTTTGACAAGCAAAGGTCTTCCCACAGATGTCACAGGATGTGTTCTTGATGATACTACGTTCCCGGAAGGGGAACAACATGCCCAAGGGGTCTTTTGAGGAACTGACAGATGTCAGGTCCAGGGCTCCAATGTTGGATGGGTGAGAGTGCAAGAGGCTTGCAGTGGTGTGCTCCAAGGATAAGGCCCTCTGGTGCCTTTCTTCGAGGCTGGGGGATTTGCGTGGTTGTGGCTGCATGCTAGTGGGGGATGGCGCCTGCATGGAGGAGGTAGATTCTGACACAGCTGGACTCCCGGTGCTTTGGCTTTCAACATCCCCTCCCAGAGACGAGGAGTCATTGGTGAAGCAATCCCCCTCAACTAAGCCATTTGCCATAGCCTTCATTTGGCTGACTTGTAGCTCCTCTGTTTCATTATTATAGACATTATCTCGGCCATTTCTCTCTTGCCCCTCCTGGCTAGCCATTTCAAGGGGGGCTGGGGAGTTACATACACTGTCATGGGAGGCATCAGCTGACCTAGGTGTGTCTGGCACACTGCTATCAGGGCCCTCCTCCATTCCTTCCATGTTGTCATCAGAGAAGTTGTCCAGATCATCAAAGTTTCTCTCCTCAAATGAGCCAGTGTCAGAGACCATGGACTCTGGGTAACTCTCTGGCAGAGGGGTGTTGGGGATGTGCCCACCCATGTGCATGCGAATATGTTGCTGTAGAACCACAGCATTTGTGAACTTCTTCTGACAAATGGGGCAGGAATGTTGGACTCTAAGAGGAGGCATGGCCCTATGGACGCTGTAGTGGGTCTTAAGATTTCCCTTTGTGGTAAACGCCCTGCCACAAATTTTACACTTAAAGGGCCTTTCCCCAGTGTGAGTGCGATAGTGCATTTTCAGAGCACTTTGGCAGCTCAGCACCCGGTGGCAGATGACACATTCGTTTGGGTCTGTCACCTTCCTGTCAATGTTCTCCACAAGCTGCTGTAGTTTAGAGGTTTCTGACCCCTGGAGAGGATCCAGGATGCCTCCAAAGGGGAACTTAGCCTTAAACTGATCAGACATAAGAGGCATAAGTGGGTTGGTCATCATGGGCGGGCTGTTAGATGTTGTGTAGTCAGCAGTGCTCTCTGACGCAGAGCTCATATTTGTCATGAAGACTGAGGAGTGGCTGCCTTCTTCAGTTCTCCCATTTGAGGTAGGCAGAGTTGCACCTTCACCCTCTTCAGACACTCCATCATTACTTTTAGCTGAAGGCTCAGCAGTGCCTAAAACACTTTTTGCAGCAGAAGGGCTAGTTATGGCTATTGAATGATCTTCCTTTTTGATGAAATGTGGCAGGCTCGGCATGGTTGGTGGCAGCAGCATGCCGACTGAGGAAGTCAGTGTGGGCAAAACTGGTTTGCTGTCCAGCCAGCTGGTGACAGGTTTCTCAGGGGGCATAGACATGCCATATGGAATGCCAGTGGTTGTTGGTATGTTGTCTAAATGCTCAGGAACAGGGTAGGGGTTCATCTGGATGTGTGGATATTTTTCTTTATGACGCTGGAAATGCACCTTCAGGTTACCGCGGGTGGAGAAGCGGTTGCCACAGATATTACACTTGTATGGTCTCTCGCCAGTGTGAGAGCGCAGGTGAATTTGCAAGGCACTGTCACTCCCAAACACCTTGCCACAAAACCTGCACTTATGCTTGAAGAAAGCCTCGTCAGAGCTGCTCTTGTGTTCAAATGAAGTAACATTTGGCGGCTTGCCTTTCCTCTGCTGGGCCAAAGCTGCTAAAGAGTTGAGGTCCTCTACGGTGGTGCCAACATTGGGCAGAGAGCTGGAGAACATAGGGTTTCCAGGTGGGGGCTGAGGTAGAAGGGGATTCACTGCAGAGCTTAACAAGCTACCCATTCCAAATGCTGGCGTGGATGACTTTGTAAGTGATGAATTGCTGAGCTGAGAGTGGAGGCTACTTGTATGACTCGGCCTCTTGTCAGAGGACTGGGTATTGACTGTTGATGGCCCCAGTGTGCTAACGCTATGAGATGTCTCACTGCTGCTTGGATTGGACTGAGGTAGCTGTGCCGCTGCAGCCAGCTGCTTTAGGCTGTTAATACTGGCTGACTGACTAGCCAGGTTCTGCGCTAGGCCTGCGGCTGCAGCCAGCTGTTGTGAGAGATGTGAGCTGAGTGTGGTCAGTGGGGTGGCAGCAGGCCCCATTGTGCCTGGAGCAGAAGTTTGGGGCACCTGTAGTTCTGGGGACTGGGAGGCCAGGAGCAGTATCTGGTGGCGAATCTGCTCGATAAGCTGCAGCTGGTGGATCTGCTGCTGTTGTAGGGCTAGGAGTTGCTCCATAAGGGCTGGCACTGCCACCCTAGGGCCCCCTGAGTTACGGGCCTCTTGGGAGAACTGGGCCACAGCCACTTTGGTGCTCTGCAGATTTTCAATTATGACATTGCTATTGATCATGGAGAAGTTTCCAAGGTCAGTCAGGTTTCTGAGCTGAGGTAGAGGGGCAGAGATAGCCGAAATACCTGCTGCAGGGCCAGAGCTGCCCCTGCCACCATGGCTGCTGACTGTGTTGATGGGGCTCCCGCTCTCTGCATGACTGCCTTCCTCTTCATGACCACTGCTCATTCCGGAAACATCCACGTCCATGGATTCGTCTTTTTCAAGAGTGTTAGTCTCCAAAAGGTCACTGCACTCTGTTTGATCAGTGTTATTAGCTGTGTCATTCACCTGGTCATCGGAATTATGGGGAGGAGACCCAGGCGAGAAAGTTTCGGTGGGGGAGGCAGGGTTTTCATTCACTATCAGAACTAACTGATTCTTAGTGCAATTCTTCTGGTGTTCCTCAAGATCTGAAGGTTCAAAGAACTCAGCACAACATCTGCTACAGACGTTGGCGTCTGACTCCTTGCAGGGGGGTTCCTCTGAGCAAAGTTCTGTGTCCCCTGAAAAAGAGGAAACAGAGGATTAGTGATTAGAAATGTTTTGCAGCTGAAGAAGCAGCTTTATCTCCTCAAATTCCATTGTTGTTAATCTTCAGTTAATCAGTTTTACACTTATCCCCTTGATGTGTTCACAAAAACAACGATCGAAAGGCAACAATAAGCCAACAGGAATGAGAAAAGGCCTTATTCAATGCAGTGGCCTCTAAAACACGATAAGAGGGGATACAAAATCAATGGGAACTACTCAAATATTGCTTAAAAGTGATCTTTGAAGATGTACATCTGGGTTTCATCAGCCCAACCAAAGGTAATCATTTTCTCCAGATAATCCATCAAAATATAGAATAGAGTGAAGTGAGGACATTGGGTCTTAATTAAATTTCATAGAAAGGCATTGATTTCCTATATTCCATGGCCTTCAAAGTCTATTTGTCCACTCGGCGCAAATCAAGCATTTGAAGGACTTATTAGACTTTCAATTTGCTGTCAACTTTGCTCATTTTCAGCCAACTATAGGCATCTTGGACAGGTTATATATGTCACTAAACTAATTCGTATCCACTCAGGCTGCAGTCACAGTGAGACATGAACAGAGCCTGGGGCATCTAGGCTGTTGCGTGCGTGCACACACTAACCACAACAAGTACAACAAAAAAGTGAATATGAAATTGTATGACATGACAAAAATGTCTGCAAGGTAATGAAAAGAATAACATATACATGTCAGCAGACTTTTGCTCCATATTAGTAAATACACTGTGAACCTAAAACATTAGCAACCATAGAAAAAACACTCATCAGTGAAGTATTCTGGGAAAGCAGCAACGGAAAAACCTATTTGTTTAAATAAATGACTTGGTCAAAACTTAAGTGGAGGGCGGTACATCAGAATGCATGCATAACAAACTTGCCAAAACTGAGAAACTGGACACACCAGTTCACAGATCTTGCAATACACACACAGCAACGTCTGTTGTCATTGACGTTAAAATTCAAAAGTAAAGACGGCCTTTCAAATGCGCACGAAAACGGGTTTTTGAATTTTCCATTTTGATAAACAGGAGTCAGGGAGTGAAAAAGGCAAGACGACACCCTGTCCCCAGAGCCACTGCTGTGCTCCAGACTTTTCTGATTCTTTTCCCTCTTTGTCACACTAAAATCTTGCTGTTTAACATACAAGTTGATTTACAAATTGCATTTTTCTATGAATCCCTTTCATTGTGGCTCTGGCCCCTCAACACTTTCATCAGGGCAAAGAATTCATTTGCAAATGAAACCCAGAGAAGTGCAGCCCTGCCCCACAGAGAGACAGGATGCCTTCCCATTGTTCGCGCAGCATGGGAGCGGCGGGGATCGTCGGCACAGCCTGGCCCTGCTCATCTCAGTCGACTCAAAGCAGATCCTGTTTAATTCAGGGATTATCTCCCTCAATGTTTCTCTGCTCAGTGACATCAGATAACGCAAAGTTGCCATGACAGTAAACCCTGGCCCTCACACCACCAAACCATGCAAACAGGGAAGACTCAACTTTAATGATAACTTTTCATGTTAAATCCCCCCTTCCACCCACCCGTCTACCTACAGCACAAGCGCTAATTTAGAAAAAATGTGTTTGATTCATAGTGTGAGAAATGTAAGGATTAAATAAACACCTTTTCTCTTTCCTCAAAGCTGGCTGTACACAAATTAGTGTGAAGAAAATCCAATTGCATGACACAAAGTGGGATAAAAATAAAGCCATAAAAAGAAAAAGAAAAACTTTTGTCTAACAAAAGATGCTAAATTAATTAATAAATTAAATATGTGTGTGCACACTAAAGTCAACGCAGATCATAAGGAAAAAATACAGGATGCATTTACTATCTGAAAAACAATAGTGTGCACGGAAATTAAATAAATTCACCATATGACTCATACACATACTTTAGAAAGGGCCTAAGTGTGTTTCTTTGATTAAAATAAGTTCCAAAGAAACATGCCAACATTTTGTGTAGTGTGCATTTTCAAAAATCCTACAAATCAAACAACAAAAAAACTACAAAAGCAAAAAATACAATAAACAAACTATATATAATTATGTAAATAGTATATCAAATTAAGGAAAACATTAAAGAGATAACAGATGATACTTCTGCCAAAAATAATTTGTGCATTCTATTTTACTAATAAAGGAACTGGAGCAAAACTCTTTCATCAAAATTGTGCAGTGCAGCAGTGGACAGCCTCCTCTTCACCAAATCTTAAATTTGGAATTTGGGAGAAGAGAATAATAATAATGCCCCCACAGCTGCAAAACATAAGAATCATATTTCATCAAATTAATTGCGTGCACGCCTACAGATATGCTCTTTCAACTGTGCAATACTATGTTTTACTTTACGCTAAAAAACTAAATGAATGCACGAGTACAAATCCACTGTCCGCATAGGACTAGTATAGCAAACAACACAGATGCTAGCATTAGGCTTAATTCTCAAAATAGCAAGGATTAACTTCCAATTAAAGTTAAGATAAAGTCAAGCTGGTGTAAAGATGGAGTCTGTAAAACTTCCATAGAATCTCTATCAAAAGCACGATGTTAGCAGTGCACAGGGCTAAAGGGTGTCAGGAGAGACAAAGAGCAGAGGACAGAGCCTCAAAAAGACTGACCAAAGTCAGAAAAACGAGAGACAAGAAAACAAGGAGTAGTCAAAAAAGTTGACAGAGAGCTTCGAGAGATCCTACATTATTTTTTCGCGGGGGGGCTCTGTGAGCCTCTTGACACTTGTAACTTCAGGAGGGTTTCTGCTCTCATCGTCTCCAGCCCTCAGGACTCATCCCACTGAACACTAGATGGGGTTCCACTAAAGCCGCCGTGGTCCAGGACAAGACTCAAATCTAGGAAGCTCTGCCCCAGTGACATGCTTAAAGCCCAAGGGGAGGGAAAAAGGCAAATCAAGTCCTTCAGGCTACACCTAGACTCGCACTACAAAAACACTGGCGAAATGACAAGCAACTGCACTCTGTTTGCTGGGAACAACAGTGCAAAGTGGTATGCCCGGCCAATCTCCCCTCAAAGGGGGGCCACTCTGATAGGGTAAAAGGGGATGGCCACAACATTGATAAGGCCTTGCACTCTCTCTCACACACACACACGCGCACACACACACACACACACACACACACACACACACACACACACACACACACACACACACACACACACAGACTTAAATGAAAAGCCGAGGCCTCGCTGGGCCGCCTGCAGCTCCGACCAGCAGGGTCAATGGCGAGGCCGAGAGAGAAACACACTGGGCCCTGAACTCACAGAGGGACACTGGCAAAGGTTAAAACAGCTAAACATCCCACCCTCTGTGGCTCTCACGCCGACCTCCCAGTAACTATGGCCCTCAGCATCACTGATATTCAGCTCCAAATACAATGACTTTCTGTTTTCACTTCCGACTACCACAACTCTGCAGAAGACACAGCACATTAGCTATGAGCACTCAGCTAAATACTCCCAAAAACCTAAAGACAACATGTCCATACCTTTATAATTAGACACACAAGACACTTTTAACATGTGGCATAGTATTGGACATAATTAAGAAATGTTGTGTTCTGCAGCCTGCCAGAGTCTGTGACAAAAGTAACTCTTCACTAAGTTTATTAGATTTAAATGAAACTGCAGAAAAAACAGCCCTAGGGAATTAGGTTTTGCATTAATCATCAAGTTCCTAAAAATCACGTGAAAAGGGCTGCAAATACCTTCTATAGAAGACTTTGTCCTGAAAGAAGCAAGTGTTTATTTCAAATTACCTGCACATGATTTTCAGGCAGAACTAAAATGTGGCTATGAGAGTATTTACATTCAATTCATAGGCCTTATCCAACAGGACGAGCAAATGCCAAAAATAATTAATCATTGTATTTTATTTTTATTTTTGGCATGTCTTATTTTTTTGTACAAATTAAAATAATGAACATGTGTAAAATTCGATCAGACTGCATGACAGAGTAAAGATAGGCCTCCATTTAAATTAAGAACATTTCTTAAAAATACAGAAAAACAAATAACTATTATTTTCTTGTCAATGAGTCATTTGATAAAACGAAAAAAAAAGTCGGTCAACAAAAATACATGTATCAACGCAACGTCCTGTTACGAAATCCAGCGGTTATTAACCTTATTCTACAATGTTATCATGCCGTGGATTTGCTGAAGTTTTGCTCTAAGGGTTATATTCGGTTTTCAACTAAAA
This sequence comes from Sander lucioperca, assembly GCF_008315115.2. Classification (NCBI taxonomy): domain Eukaryota; kingdom Metazoa; phylum Chordata; class Actinopteri; order Perciformes; family Percidae; genus Sander; species Sander lucioperca. Next base: position 10,564,011 of record NC_050175.1, read on the forward strand.
TCTAACAATTTACAACTAACTACAGCTGGATATGGGTGGCCTCTGAACCTCTGAGCTCCAGTATACACAGTCCTGGATTTCCAGTTCTGAATGCCACTTTGTACAGACTGATTTCACATATGAGGCACCGTTATTACAGCACCGTTAAAAGAGAGTATTTCTCTTCGCAAACAAATATTTATCGTAGTTCTATTTTTCACAGCAGGCCAAAGATCATCTTTAGCTTTCTAAAGGCGTTAAAGTAAAAAATAACAAGCCTATTTATCAATGTTGATTTTAGTTGAGAAAACTATCAATTATTTTGTAATAACATCGAGTGTGTGTGTGTGTGTGTGTGTGTGTGTGTGTGTGTGTGTGTCTGTGTGCATGTGTGTCCCAGAGTGAGTAAGACTTCACTTCTCTATGCTGCTATTTGAACAAACAAAAAGTGTAAACGATGAGTAAACCCGATGGATATTTTCAGGATCAGGATGTGTGTTCGTCTGCGCTCTTTAGAGCAGTTTGTCCTTTTTTTCTTTTTAGCAATAAAGCACGTTCGTGTGCAAACAGGCAACGACTAAGTTGACACTGATTTTCATAAAAGTAGGAAAACATTGTACGATTTTACAGCGCGGGACTGCAACACGCGGATAGGGGAATTTCTATGTCCGCGACCCAGGAAAAGTGGGAGTCCGGGCCGGAGCGACAGGGTGGTCCATGTCGAGGCACCGAGACGGACCGCTAAACGCAGGGAAGCCCCGGAGAGCACCGAAAGTGAGCCGGATACTCATTACAGGAGACTTTCAACTTTAGATTAAAAACACGATTTAAAGCTGAAGTGGAGACTAAAAAGTTTAGAAACTTTTAACATACACACACGCGTAAACCTAAAGGAAATGTAGGTTATTTTCCTAATTACAGCCGATTTAACTTGTTTATATTTTATAGTTCAGTTTGTATAATACCTATAATGGAGTGTTTCGAAAAAATATAAAAGTTCCAAATTCCTCTTAGAACTGGAATAAAGTGAAGTAAAGCCTGAGTAATACGTTTACTGACAAAGTGGTAGGCTTCAGACTTCAAACACCAAAACGATGGAATTATCAAAGAAACAAAACAAAAACAATAATAAAAAGTCCAATTCAAAGTATTCACTTTAACCGTCAGATGTTGCTACAGACACGATAAAACAGCCCAGATAGTGAGATATTCATGGTGCTTGGATAAAAGGGGCGATAGGTTACGTGGACTCACCATTGTGCTCCGATAAAGGCAGATGAGGGTCGGATTGGAAGTGTTGCGGCTTCGCTTGTTTCCTCCGCGACATGCTGGCTGGCACATCAGCAGGCAAAGAATAAAAAAATGACTACAAAACCTTCTCAAAAATTACGTAAATAGAGCCAATCCACCGCGCATGTGCCCCGTTATGATTATCAATAATGCTCTGCGATTAATCATACGGGGGGGCTTCTTTGAAAGGCGATTGGCACCTCGCCAGCCCCCCTCCTATTCAAATGAAGTCTCTTTAATCAATTAGCTCCTGATTTGCTGGGGACTCTTGTCTCTCTCTCAGCTCCCACCCAATGAGTTGATCCGTATGGGGAAGAAAGGCTGGGTTTTCCAAACTCCCTTTAGATACGGTTTAACCCCTTCTGTTAGCCAAGTCAAAGCTTATCTTGACTACTACAGGGGAATGTCAGCGTCTCGAGTCAATGCCTGCGACAGTATCTTTCAATCTTTCACATTGATCAAGCAGCGATCACAGTTTCTCTTGTCTTTTCTCCTCTCCTGTAGATGTGGACTGACTGGACGCTCGCAACTCAAACGTCCGCGATCACCAACCAACTTTCTTCTCTCTAAAACTCGGTAGTCCGTCCTTCGCTCTTGCATTAAGGTCGTTGTAATTCAGCTCTTGTTGTGTTGTACACCGACACCTACTCTCTGAAGAGTTGCAATCGAGGCTCCCGGTGCGCTAAAACGCAGCGTCGCGCGAACATGTTCCGTGCGTAAATGGCACCGGTACGCGTTCCCAAAAGTCCACAGTGTGTTCCGACGTCCCAATCAGTTTCATTTGATTATTATTAGTCGAGAGGGGGGTTACTTACTAGCACGTTTTCATCACACACTGCATTCCGCGAATAAACAAACTTTGAGGGCCCGTGCAGCACTGGGACAAATGTGGAGCCCGGCCCATCGAGGATCTGATTGGTCACCGGGCTATTCAGTCACGCTACCATTCACCTCCACCTCCTCCCTCCCTCCTTCTCTCCCTCTCCCTCTCCCTGATTGCGCACAGCAGAGCCAAACGCTTTGTGCGCACCGGGATGATCAGTGGTAAAGAGAGCGGAGACAAGTCTGTTCATCTGAATAGGGATAAATAAAGCTTTTCATTTCTTCCCTAAACATTTCTTTTTTTAGCGAATGCCTGTATCACACTCATGTTGACTCATCTACATTTCACACCGTCCATTTAACTATTAGAAGAAGAAAAAAACAACAACTCATTTGTCTTTATATCGTCGCCATCCGGTGGGTTGTTTGTATTGTAAAACCAGTACGAGTGGCTGCAGGATGTCCTCATCAAAAGTTGGATGATTTGAAGGCCTTTTGTTGCCCTTTTAATTCCTACAGATGCGAGTTTTTGTTTTTAAAGCCAGTGATAATTAAGCAATATCATGCTGCTGGTAACTGTAAAGCCAAGAAAAATGTCTTAATCAACCATAAATAAGTTATGGACCAATCTCAAACCACATATAATTATTATTAGCATTATTATTATTGTTTTGATCGCCCTTAATAATGCAGTAACAGGAGTGTGTCTTCAGTGGGGCTGTTTTAAGAGGGCAAGAGGTCCCACAGGAGCGCTGCGTCGAGTAGATTTATTACGTGAAAAAGATAAACGAAGCTCTCAGTCGAGCTGATTTTGAGAAATGAAGATAATAATGTTACTATAGGTGATGCCTCGGATGCCATTATTTTTCACTGAATATTTAAAGAGCGGCTGCAGGCTAGATGGATCTAGTCCTCTCTTGTGTCAGCTATCTTTTAGTTTCGACTATAGCCTTACTATTTACTTATTCATGAAAAAAGGAAAGAGCAGGGGGAAAATCAACTACTACTGATGGCTCTGAGTGATCTGCTTTATCAATGCGTTATGCCCAATAATTAAAGAATACTGTATATAGTTAAATTTAACACATATTTTGTAGTATTGATTGATGTCTGAAATGTCTTAAAATGTGGCATTGTAAACCAAATCGAAATGTAAGCAAAATCACCCAGCAAATGATCATTATTAAATAGGGAAAACGTGTCTGTGTGTGTGTATGCCGTTAAAAAGCCCATGCAATTATATGCACCGAACTTGAAATTGCTGGGAGAGGAAAAAGGGGTCTGCAATATTGTAATGTCCCGGGCGGGAAAATCAATGGCCAGTTAATTGATGTGAGTGTTGGTGTGAGATTGTAAACAGGGTGATTTGCAGCCCAGCCGAGCGGGAGACATTTTAAATGGGATTCACTCAGGACGGTGAGGATACAGTGTTAACAATCATTGGCTGAATGACACAGGCGGACACAGTTTGGGGATCCAACAGACATAACTCAATGCCAGCGCCTGAAAAAGTTTTCAACTCTGACTTTATACATTTTTTTTTTTCAGCTTTTCAGGTGCAATTGGCTGGTTTAGGCTACTTGTTAAATATAAAATATTATTTATAATATCCAGCACAAAATTAACTGTACAGGCTAAATACAGCTTTGTGCTTTGATAGAACAAAGTGGTGTGTTCTCACACAGATCTTCATGATTTAAATAAAAGTATACATAAAAAAAATAAAAATCGTCATGTTTATATTAATATAAATTACATTTTTTTAATTAATATTTTAATAATAATAATAGTTATTAAAATAGCCACTCACATGCATACCAGTTGCTATTTGTCAATATGTACGTAAAAGAAAAAAAAAGTGTTTTCTGCAGGGGGAAATGGCAGAAGCCTTTGACGCATAAAAAAGCGCGCTTTTGTCTGTTATGCGCAATCAATACTGTGCGCAACATATCACAGAAGGTCCGGTCCGGGTGCCATCACTCACTATTATCACTGACATCCCATGATTGATCATATAGCTCAGAAACACTGCGCGTTTGACCGCATAATGTGATAGTTAAGGCGGGGAATCTCCCAAACCGGACATGTTAGTGATCCTCAGCCAGTGTATTTCTAAGCAAAGACCCTTCTGTGTGACACCGCATTCAACACGTGGTGGGTTGCTATTCACGGTCCTGCTCGTGCTCCCTGCTCGACGCGATGCCTAAAGAATTACAACTAGCTGGATCAGGCCTTCATCTAGGTCAGCTGCACGTGTGTGTGTGTGTGTGTGTGTGTGTGTGTGTGTGTGTGTGTGTGTGTGTGTGTGTGTGTGTGTGTGTGTGTGTGTGATAATGGGAGCCCGAGAAAACGGGCAACACTTATAGAGGTTTAGGGTTTATGAGGGTGCATAGTCTCAGGGCTCCAGTGTGTTAGCACAAGTGAAGGACTATTTCACAAGACTGTTGCACTTGTGTCATTATTACACACCTCAACTATGTGATAGGTGTGATTTACATGTCATCAGTTGACGATACTATTTAAGAGCCTTTGATGAAAAGTACTATTCAAAGTTATGGCTATAGTATTAAGAGAGGCCTTACATATTGTGACAAAAAACTGTAAAATGATGTCAGCTGACACAGACAGCAGTTATTTCATTACTTGGAATTTACTAAATATATATATATATATTTATAAAAAAAACATATTTATGTCAGACTAAAAGTATATTCTTGCTATGTTGAGCTTTTTTTTGTGATCAACTGTAAATACTTGACTCCCATCATTTCCAACACAAATATCAAGATGTGCATGGCCTTATTCATGGCACGCTGACGTGTTGCAAAGGGATTAGAAGCTTGATTAAAGGCATTGTTGTAAACTGGCTACATGTTAACAGAAATAGGCACGCATTTTCCTTGTATCCAGTCACACGCGCTGTCACTGTATCAGCTTTGTTCAAGGTGTCCAATGGCAACAACTGAAATAGAAAAAAACATTTTAAAGTATAACTGCATAATTTATTCTACTTTTTGTCTTCAGGTTTACAATAGGCTATATGTTTTTACAGGAAATATGATCAAATAAACTTAAATTTATAAAGAAATGTATCAATTGTAACAGAAACTATCAATATTTGTGGTGCAGTATGCACTTAAATCACTTTGTCTTCCAGATGACCAGAATACAGCATTTATATTCAGTAATTCAATAATGTTCATGCATTATTGTCCTCTATTTAGTGCTCTGTTTTGCCACTAAAGAAACCCATTTGAAAAATTGCTTGCATTAGAATTCAGTACCTGCAGCAGCAGCAGGGAATAGCCTCCATTAATTAAGAGATCAAACCCTTTCTATTGTCCTCCAGCAGCCCTGCCACCACTTGTCCCACAGATTGTCTCCCCCCATTGTGCCCCCTGACAACTTCCTGCAGCATCACCTGATATCAATGGGGCGTGTTTGTTTTTACATTATCTCAGCTGCAGATACAGACACCCCCTTTCAATCCTGTCTTGTTTGAGGGAAAACAAGCAAACATTTAAGGGTGTCACAGAGATGCTAGGTCTCTGGCCCATCACACACACCGTGTGTGAGTTTGCATGCGACTGTTACAGTCATTCATGACACACACACACACACACACACACACACACACACACACACACACGCACACACACGCACACTCTGCCTACTCTGCAAGTGTGTGTGTGTATCAGCTGTAGCAGCTCAGGTATAAGTGTACAAGTGATGTCAACCAAAGGATCCCTGACTAAGAGTCTCGTCCTACCAATTATTAGTGAGAGAGGCAAGACGGCCATGTGTCTTGTCCTGACTGGTGTAACTGGAAACCTTATACCACAGGCGGTGTGCACTCACACAGAAATTCACATCCGCATCCTGTTGCATACTGTGCAAACACTGGCACACTTTTGTGTGAAACAAATATATAATATATATTAATGAAAATGACGCTATAATATAGATAATATAACTTGCTGCACTCTGTTTATTTAATATAATGGTATTAATCAGCCTTTTGCATGTGTGAACCACAAAAACAAATTCCTAATATACTATAATACGAGTGAAAACATTGTAATTTCCCCACTGGGAAAAAAAAGTCACTTACTGTAAATCTGTTGATTATTATTATTTTTTTTTTAATGTCAGTATTTTGAAATTGTAAAATATAAAATAAATAAACTCAATATGTGCTTATAATCCCAACTCTAGAGTAAACATATTTACAATTTTAATTCTGTAAGTTTTACTAACAAGACCTTATGTCTGTTTTTCATTACCCAGCACCCGACATTTTTTTTCTGAATAGATACTCACATTCGCAGAGATGCAATCATTACATCCTCCAATTGTTATGATACAAATTCCCTTGATTGTATCTGATTAAACATCCTCGCTTGAGTTGCATTAACGAGAAACACCATGGTACTGGACCACCACCAAGACTGCTATTTTAGCTCCTTTCGTATTCTTGAAAAACACATTCTGCTTTCATATGACACTGACAAATGATATTTGGATGAAGAGAGATGCTTAGCTCGTTAGATGTTTCGCAGAATGGAGCCGGATTACACTGACACACATCACTAAGACTGGAGGTTACAGAGGAACCAAACACTCCAAACATCTTGAAGAAATTACAGACATCACCAAGCTGAGTGTTTATGTATTTTTAAAAATCTGGAAGAAAAACTAAAATTACACATTTAATTATCCCAACATTACTTCACGCAGAACGTACAGAATATACACATGCGATGTCTGTGTCCCAGCCACAAAGCAAGCCAAGCAAGTAGTGTAACCACACAACAAAGCAGTGTGCAGGTAACCACCGAGCGAGTAGGCACGCCACGTAAAACACAAAAAACACACACGTTCTTACAGTAAATACACCCACAAAGTTGAAACATATCAAGTGGTTTATTCACAGCGACTCTGGGCACAAGATGTTTATCAACTGCCGCCAGACAGCTGTGTTGGTTGGCCAGCAGTTAACTGTGTCTCAGACAGCCCCTTATTACTATTGATAGTTAGCATCAGTGTCCCGGCTGAGAAATGGGACTGCTATGGGCAAACGCAAGCTATTGATCTCCAGCTTGTCCCTGACCTGCCTGGAGCTAGAGGGAAGGAATGGGAGTGCAGGCCGGGTGGAGCCTGTGTGACACTCCCAGACTCACTGTCTGGCACCTGGAAGGACTACTGGTGGTGATCGTATTCAGTACATTATCACTACTTCACATTGTTGCGCCACATTTAAATTGAT